>NW_021703777.1:66650892-66708994 GCF_005190385.1 Monodon monoceros | reverse complement strand
AAACTAAAAGCTGGTTCTTTGAGAAGATAAACAAAATAGATAAACCACTAGCCAGACTCATCAAGAAAAAAAGGGAGAAGACTCAAATCAATAGAATTAGAAATGAAAAAGGAGAAGTAACAACTGACACTGCAGAAATAAAAAAAATCATGAGAGATTACTACAAGCAACTCTATGCCAATAAAATGGACAATCTGGAAGAAATGGACAAATTCTTAGAAATGCACAACCTGCCAAGACTGAATCAGGAAGAAATAGAAAATATGAACAGACCAATCACAAGCACTGAAATTGAAACTGTGATTAAAAATCTTCCAACAAACAAAAGCCCAGGACCAGATGGCTTCACAGGTGAATTCTATCAAACGTTTAGAGAAGAGCTAACACCTATCCTTCTCAAACTCTTCCAAAATATAGCAGAGGGAGGAACACTCCCAAATTCCTTCTACGAGGCCACCATCACCTTGATACCAAAACCAGACAAGGATGTCACAAAGAAAGAAAACTACAGGCCAATATCACTGATAAACATAGATGCAAAAATCCTCAACAAAATACTAGCAAACAGAATCCAACAGCACATTAAAAGGATCATACACCATGATCAAGTGGGGTTTATTCCAGGAATGCAAGGATTCTTCAATATACGCAAATCTATCAATGTGATAAACCATATTAACAAATTGAAGGAGAAAAACCATATGATCATCTCAATAGATGCAGAGAAAGCTTTCGACAAAATTCAACACCCATTTATGATAAAAACCCTGCAGAAAGTAGGCATAGAGGGAACTTACCTCAACATAATAAAGGCCATATATGACAAGCCCACAGCAAACATCATCCTCAATGGTGAAAAACTGAAAGCATTTCCACTAAGATCAGGAACAAGACAAGGTTGCCCACTCTCACCACTCTTATTCAACATAGTTTTGGAAGTTTTAGCCACAGCAATCAGAGAAGAAAAGGAAATAAAAGGAATCCAAATCGGAAAAGAAGAAGTAAAGCTGTCACTCTTTGCAGATGACATGATACTATACATAGAGAATCCTAAAGATGCTACCAGAAAACTACCAGAGCTAATCAATGAATTTGGTAAAGTAGCAGGATACAAAATTAATGCACAGAAATCTCTGGCATTCCTATATACTAATGATGAAAAATCTGAAAGTGAAATCAAGAAAACACTCCCATTTACCATTGCAACAAAAAGAATAAAATATCTAGGAATAAACCTACCTAAGGAGACGAAAGACCTGTACGCAGAAAATTATAAGACACTGATGAAAGAAATTAAAGATGATACAAATAGATGGAGAGATATACCATGTTCTTGGATGGGAAGAATCAACATTGTGAAAATGACTCTACTACCCAAAGCAATCTACAGATTCAATGCAATCCCTATCAAACTACCACTGGCATTTTTCACAGAACTAGAACAAAAAATTTCGCAATTTGTATGGAAACACAAAAGACCCCGAATAGCCAAAGCAATCTTGAGAACGAAAAAAGGAGCTGGAGGAATCAGGCTCCGTGACTTCAGACTATACTACAAAGCTACAGTAATCAAGACAGTATGGTACTGGCACAAAAACAGAAAGATAGATCAATGGAACAGGATAGAAAGCCCAGAGATAAACCCACGCACATATGGACACCTTATCTTTGATAAAGGTGGCAGGAATGTACAGTGGAGAAAGGACAGCCTCTTCAATAAATGGTGCTGGGAAAACTGGACAGGTACATGTAAAAGTATGAGATTAGATCACTCCCTAACACCATACACAAAAATAAGCTCAAAATGGATTAAAGACCTAAATGTAAGGCCAGAAACTATCAAACTCTTAGAGGAAAACATAGGCAGAACACTCTATGACATAAATCACAGCAAGATCCTTTCTGACCCACTTCCTAGAGTAATGGAAATAAAAACAAAAATAAACAAATGGGACCTAATGAAACTTCAAACCTTTTGCACAGCAAAGGAAACCATAATCAAGACCAAAAAACAACCCTCAGAATGGGAGAAAATATTTGCAAATGAAGCAACTGACAAAGGATTAATCTCCAAAATTTACAAGCAGCTCATGTAGCTCAATAACAAAAAAACAAACAACCCAATCCAAAAATGGGCAGAAGACCTAAATAGACATTTCTCCAAAGAAGATATACAGAATGCCAACAAACACATGAAAGAATGCTCAACATCATTAATCATTAGAGAAATGCAAATCAAAACTACAATGCGATATCATCTCACACCAGTCAGAATGGCCATCATCAAAAAATCTAGAAACAATAAATGCTGGAGAGGGTGTGGAGAAAAGGGAACACTCTTGCACTGCTGGTGGGAATGTGAATTGGTTCAGCCACTATGGAGAACAGTACGGAGGTTCCTTAAAAAACTACAAATAGAATTACCATATGACCCAGCAATCCCACTACTGGGCATATACCCTGAGAAAACCAAAATTCAAAAAGAGTCATGTACCAAAATGTTCATTGCAGCTCTATTTACAATAGCCCGGAGATGGAAACAACCTAAGCGCCCATCATCGGATGAATGGATAAAGAAGATGTGGCACATATATACAATGGAATATTACTCAGCCTTAAAAAGAAATGAAATTGAGCTATTTGTAATGAGATGGATAGACCTAGAGTCTGTCATACAGAGTGAAGTAAGTCAGAAAGAAAAAGACAAATACCGTATGCTAACACATATATTTGGAATTTAAGGGGAAAAAAAATGTCATGAAGAACCTAGGGGTAAGACAGGAATAAAGACGCAGACCTACTGGAGAACGGACTTGAGGATATGGGGAGGGGGAAGGGTGAGCTTTGACAGGGCGAGAGAGAGTCATGGACATATACACACTAACAAACATAGTAAGGTAGATAGCTAGGGGGAAGCAGCCGCAAGGCACAGGGATATTAGCTCGGTGCTTTGTGACAGCCTGGAGAGGTGGGATAGGGAGAGTGGGAGGGAGGGAGACGCAAGAGGGAAGACATATGGGAACATATGTATATGTATAACTGATTCACTTTGTTATAAAGCAGAAACTAACACACCATTGTAAAGCAATTATACCCCAATAAAGATGTTTAAAAAAAATAAAAAATAAATAAAAAAATAAAAAACTTTTTTGCTGAACAAATACATAACCATGTTCCATCAAAGACATGTATAAGAACAGTCACAGCATCACCATTCACAGTAGCTGGAAACAACTCAAATGTCTATCAACAGTAGAACAGAAAAATATACTGTGATGGAAAATATATTAGAATACCATAAAAATGAGAATGAATGAACCACAAGAAGATGAAAATACAGTGAACCTCTCAAATATAATGTTGAGCAAATGAAGTTCAACACAAAAGGCATGCATACTGTACGATTCCGTCGATATCAAGTTCAGAAGTTGGCAGAATTACCTAAGCTGATAGAAGTCTGCATAGAGGTCTCTTTTGGGAGGATCAGGTCACTGGGAGGGGGCTTGTGTTTCTGGGATGCTGTTAATATTCTATTTCTTGATCTGGGTCCTGGTTACATGGGTCTGGTCACTTTGTTAAAATTTGTTGTACTGTACACATTATTTGTATACTTCCTTTCATGGACGGTATACTTCAATAAAAAACTTTCAAAAATGCAACAAAATGCAGACACCTACATTGCTTTTCTTTCTCCTGCTGTGGTGAGAAGCAAATCCTGCTGACATTGTTGTTTTCATTTTGGTTTCTAAACAGGGAGCATTTGAGGAATTCGGGCCAGGAGGCATTCACCATCCCCAGGACTGATTCACAGCCCTCTTTTGCAGACTCACAGAAGGACCTACAGGGCAGGAGTCCATGACTAGAAGAAAAGAGAAAGGTGAAAATTAATGTTTTTACAGACTATTTCTCAAAATAATAATTAAGCTAAAGAAAAGGTGGCCACCAGTGCTGCAATATTATCTTAATTTATATTTACTACCGTCAACAACTTGAACTTCTACCTTCAACACTAGAACAAGGATTTCAGCTACCCTACTGTCATAATTCTAGAGGGAATAAGCTAGTTCCATAACACATCATCTAACTGTCTCTTGTGGAAGCATTTATCCCAAATGACTTTTTTTTTTGAGATTTCTTATGCTAAAGTAAACCTGTCAACCAAGACAGAGCCCTACTTACTATCAAAAGGAGTAAATTAACATGGAAATGAATGCCCCCAAAATGGAAAGGCAGAAGTAGGTCACAAAATAGGTTAATCTCATTTCTTTATCATCCCTTTGAGAAATTCAAAGTACCTCTGAGAGGCAGCCAGAGAGAAAGCTGTTCCTTAGCCTCCACTGCCTCTCTGGAAAAGAAAATATTATACAAACAAATGGCAACTCTGAAAACTTGTACAGTTATTTATCTTTTCATTTCTATGTTATCTTCTGCAAAACAGAAAAACACAAACAGCTGCCCATTAACAGTAAAGTAATGATACCCTGGAGTTTGTCTTTATTCATCTGACATTCAATCAAACACTCCTGGATCTGCGGCTCTGTGTCTGGGGACAGGGATGCTGCAATGTCAAGGCCACAGACTTGTTCTCTTTCAGACCCAGATGGCTTTTTCTACTTTGCAGCTATAGACTGCATCTCTCACCCTGGCTGGTCATCTAGCAAAGGCATCTCAAATGATTTTAAGAAAACTGGGAAAGAAAATATACATGTCAGTCAAAGCAAAGCACACACTTCACAAATGTAGGGTCAATAAGCTATTGCAGAATCATACAGTATCAGATCTGTAAGAAACCTTAAACAACACCTCATTCAAATCCTCCATTTAAGATAAGTTCAGGGAGATTCTGAGACACACATAGCTTCCTAATGGAAGAAGAGGGAAGAGAATCCAGATGTTTTAACTTTCAATCCACGCTTTATCTACTGTTGCATATCATCTATTCTCATATAAGGATCTAATAATTAGGCTTTAAGAACTTTAAAGCGTAATTATAATTCCCCATTCAAATTTCTATAGATCACAGAAACATAATGGGATGCGCCAGTCACTGAGTTAAAATAGAAGTGATTGAGTCTGTGAAAGAATCTTGAGAGTGAGATCTTGTTATATGAAAATGTGAGAAAGGGGTACTCAACAGTTACATTCAGATAGAAACACTTTTGACCTTCTCAGAAACTCGCCTTAAAACTGGGTATCTTTTAGAATCCTGATATTCACATGACCACATTAATATGTAGCTAAATTTGTTAGTGAAGATGTAGAAAGATGTTTTGCATTTGAAAGAATTCCCTTTAGAACATAAAATATGAATTAGTCCAGGCAAGTGTTTCAGTGTAAAGAGGACACCTGACTGCCATTCAGGAAATATATTAGATATTCATAGGATGCAAAGTATCGCTTAAATAACATTGTTTTAAAAGATTTCCTTTCCTAGATCTTATTCCAAAGACATTAGAGACTATATTTTCTCAAATGAAACTGGGGAACATGGTTGAGGAATGTGGAGAACACAGAATTCCTATGCAAATACTTATACTTCGCTAGGCTCTAAGTGCTACTACACATGCATTAACTCATTTCTTTCTCACTACAGCACTATAGTACTGTACTGTACCATAGATACCATTACTATCATCCCTAATACACGCAAAAGGCAACTGAAGCACAGGAAATATAAGAGACTTGTCCAAGATCACTGAGGTAGTGAGTATCACAGCCAGCAGACTGATTCAAGGACTATTAACTACTCTTTTACATGTGAGTCCTTACTTTAGGAATGTATGCTCCAAAAGCATAGCTCAAGGTTAGTTCAAAACTTGATATGTACTTTCCCGTGGGCCAACCACAGACACAGTGGTTGGGTTCTCCCTTCACTCTACAAACTCCTAGTTAACCTTCAATGAGTCAGTATTTGCCTAAGGGGCTAAGGAACACTAGGAAAGGGTGAAGGCATTTCTCTTTCTTTTCCAGGTGTGAGACAGCCCACAACAAAGCTACAAAATAAGCTAGGCTTGGCTTCAGAATTCTTCCTTGCCACCTAGTCCCTGACCTGTGTACTGACACCATCCTGTCCAACGCCACTCCAGCACCCCACCTGGTCAGCCACCTCCACAAGAGCATTACTTGCTCCTCAACCTTTTCTTCCCTCCCTACAATCAAAATTACGTTCCCCAAGTGAGCTGATCACAATGAGACTTTCAAAGAAAAGAGAGGAAGATAACACAGAGTAGTACAAAATAACAGATGGACACTTAACCCTCCCAGAGGTTTTTGGCATCATTAGAAGATAGCTTGCTGGATCTGTAAATCAAAATTCATTCCTTAACACAATGCTTCTCAGAGGAGTGGTGATAATCCCACCAGCTTTGCTAAATTTCAAAAGGTAACATTTTTTTTCTCGAGACTTGTTCTGGGAATATAGAGAGACATTAAAATACCATTAGGCTTTCCATTCTAAAAATAGGGCCTAAGAAAAATGTCTAGAGTGTTTCCAAATAGCTCTCTTAAAGAGGTGTAACCAACCAAGACCCAGAGGCTTTAAACTGCTGGACGAGGACATGTGAAATAGTGATAGAGTATTAATAACCAGCAGCCCTTTCAAGCACTGAGCAGAATGAAGAGCCATTTGTTCTTGCTTTGCATGAAATTCAAGTGCCTACGAGGGATTGAAGCATTTTGCTTTTCATCACATGGAACGGTGCCGTGAGACAGACCACACTATTTTGAAATATAAGTGCTGATATCCAAGCAACAAGCAGATTGATATCTTGAAAACAGTGCTCAGCACAGTGGAGGGGCCAGACTGGGCTACCAGGCTACTACTTTAGGAAAGATGGTTACTTTAAGTGATGTGTGAAGTGCATTTGGGGTTGTGCAAAAGTCCCTACAACATTTCAACTCAAGCTTAAGCCGAAAATTCTTTCCTCACCTCTGTAATTATGTGTTGAAACAAATACATAGGAACAAATATAAAGAATTCTATTATACAGTAATAGTGAGGTTTCTAGGGGATTTTCACTAGGAAGGCTACTCAAATTATTTATCTACAAAAAAATTGTAAATTTTACCTATATAATTTTTTTTTGTAGACAAAGATGTTTATTTAAAAAATTTTTTTTCACATCTTTATTGGAGTATAATTGCTTTACAATGGTGTGTTAGTTTCTGCTGTATAACAAAATGAATCAGTTATAGGTATACATACATCCCCATATCTCCTCTCTCTTGCATCTCCCTTCCACCCTCCCTATCCCACCCCTCTAGGTGGTCACAGAGCACCAAGCTGATCTCTGCGTGCTATGTGGCTGCTTCCCACTAGCTATCTATTTTACATTTTTACGTATACAATTTTAAGCAAATTTATCTACTAAAATTTCTATATTTACAAAAAATTAGATTTTTTTCTTTATTGTACCCTTGACCAACATCTCCCCATTCCCCTCCCCCACAAATTTATAGATTTTTATCAGCAAAACGGTTCTGATAAAGACATAAAGTTAAAATTATTGAATAAGCTACAGCCACACGGTAGTCTTATATAATAGCTAACGGATTTTTATGTTTTATATATCACTTTTTTCTAACTTTTTATTTTTTATTGAAGTACAGTTGATGTATAATTTTATGTAAGTTACAGGTGTACAATATAGTGATTCACAATTTTAAAGGTTATACTCCATTTATAGTTATTATAAAATATTTGCTATATTTCCCATGTTGTACAATATATCCCTGTAGCTAATTTTATCTAACTTTTTACTTTAGACTACTTTTAGAGACTTACAGAAAAGTTATAAAAACAATACAGAAAGTTTCCATATAGCCTTTATCCAGGCTCCCCCAAAGCAAACATCTTATATAACTACAGTGTAATTATCAGAACCAGGAAATTAACACTGGTACTAAAGTAAGGACCCTATTCAAACATCACCAAGATCTCCATTTAGGATCCCACACTGCATTTAGTTGTCACTTTTTATTTCTGACAAACTAACCTTTAAGTATATCAGAGAAGCTCAGGATTTAAAACTCTTCTTCCATGGGGCGGGGTGGGGGGAAGAATTTTTGTGACAGGCAGGCTTTAAGATGGCCCCCAATGACCCCACCTCCTGCTATTCATGCCCTGTGTAACCTCCTCCCCTTGAGTATGAGTTGGCCTAGTGACTTGCTTACAACCAACAGAAGGTAATGGGATGTCACTTCCATCATTAGGGTACATAAGACTGTGACTCCTCCCTCACTAGCAGATGCTGTCCCTTACCAGTTCTCACGAAGCAGGTTGCCATGTTGGATAGGTCTACATGGCAAGGACTTGAGCCTGGCCTCTGGCCAACAGCCAGCTAGGAACTGAGGCCCTCCACCCTTAAGGAACTGAAATTCTTCCAACAATCACATGAGCCTGGAAGCGGATCCTTTCCTAGGCAAGCCTTCAGATAAGACCCGAGACCTGGCCAACACCATGAATGCACCCATATGACAGACAGATCCTGAAGCAGAGGACCCAGATAAGACACTGCCAGGTTCCAGATCCACAGAAACGGAGATAATAGTTGGGTGCTGTTTTAAGCTGCCACATCTGTAGAAATTTGTTACGTAGCAATAGGTAACTAATACACTATTCTTTGATATATCACTTGGTAAGAGGCATGTTACTGAGTTAGATGTATTATTTATTGATGAGACTTACATAATCTTTTGTTTTAAAGAAAGTCGTAAATTTGTCTTTGTCAGGCCAAGCTGTTCACTGAACAGTGCTCACAAAGTCATAGTCAATGGGAACACCCAGAGCTGCAGACCTCAGTCGTGAAGAGAATGTTAACAATGGAAGGGTCTTGCAAGATAATGTACTACTGCTTCCTCCTTTTACATGCAAGGAAACTGAAACTTAAAAAGATCTCATAGCCAGATGCTATGACGCCAGCCCAGTGCTCCAGAATTGTCTCACCTAGCTGACCTCTTCTCACAAACAGGAGTCACAGATAACACAGGAGCATAAATCCACAAATCATACAGGAGCACAAATCCACAAATCATACAGGAGCACGAATTCATCACCACTGCTGGAAAACACAAAAAAACAACAGATGACTTGTTTTCTCTGTGATGGGCCAACAGCATCAGCTTCCTATGTCTGCACTCTCTGGTGGTCTCAAGAGACCTCACAAGAGGTATGGCTTAGTTGGGGTACGAGAGGAGTAGGGAAGAGATTACCTTGGTTCCCAGCTTCATTAGACATGGGGATAGAAAGCTGTGCTAGTGAACACTTACATGTGTCATTGTCTCACACCAGAAGAGAAATCATGGGAGAAGTCCAGTTATTTTTTGGTCACACTGGTCTGAAACTCTTTAAAACTAGAGTTTTTCATCATCTTCATTTGTAATAGCCATGGTTCCCTCAGGAAAGAAATGACTCACTGAAGTAGGATTACTGCAGAGTATTTAATGAAAAGGTCACTTATGAAGGTACTGGCAAGGTTTAGAAAAACCAACCAGGGGTAGTGCAGCATGCGGGGACAGGTTGCCGTTAGCATCCCAGATTCAAGGGACAAGAGAAGGAGCAGTTCTTGGGACTCAGAAAGAGCTGTATGCAGAAGGCTGCCTGATAGGAGCCAGGGCCTCCCACAGTGGGATTCAGGCAACTCCAAACTGTGTAACCTGGTAAAAGAAGAAACTAGGGGATCATGAGCCAACTTGCCTCTCTTCCCACACTCTGATGTCCTGTTGGTGGCTCCCATTGGCTGACCCCAAAGGAAGCTAGAAAGTAGCCACTGTTGAAACCAACCTGTGGGGAAGAGTGGGCTGGAGGAGGGTGGGAAGTGGATAAGGAGAAGTAAGGAAGAAAGAGCCAGCACATGACTGCATGACTCACACCAACAAGAGCTCAACAAATACTTGTCAGGGGACAAAATGCAGTGCTGTGGGAGAAGACTGTTCAACTATTATTAGCTTGACATCTGGTATGAGTGTTTACACCACAGAAATCAGCAAATGCTACAAATCATAGTTTTGTTTTGTTTTTCAGGGAGCCAGTTTACCAGCATACCACTGGATGAAAGTATAAATCATGTCATCTCCTCTAGAAGGAAAGCTGTTTTTACCTCCACTGGAAGGAAAATTACGGTCATGCACTTCTTGGACCAGATGAAGACATTATGTCAATATTAACCCCCTATCTCCCACTACCACCAGCCCTCCTTCTTGGTAGTAATACCATCTACCCAAGTCTGCAAGCCTAAAAACCTTTGTTTCACCCTCACCCTCACCATTCATATGCAATTAATTACTAAGTACTGTTAATTTTACTTCCCCAAAGTCCCTCAAATCCATTTCTTCTCTCCCCATTTTATGTTCTCATAAAATTAAACTAGTTGTAGTTCCCCTAATATACGACAGATTTAGGCTGTCTGCTTTCTCCACCTTGCCCACATGGCAAATTTCTATATATCCTCCAAAATCAAATTCAGCTGTTACTTCTTCGCTGGGAACAGCCTTCTTAATGTTGCCAAATGGAAAGAGTCCCTCCTTCTCTGCGTTTCCCCCCATACCTTTTAAACTGATCACATTGGACAGCAGTGTAATTGTTTTCATGTCTTGTCCCCTATTATGCTGAGTCCCTTGAAGGCAGAACTGTGTTTTAGTCACCAAAGCATCCCTAGCATCAGACAATGCACCTGGTACATCGTAGGTGCCAATAAATGTTTGCTAAAGGAATACAGTGATAACTTTCCTAACGCCTTTGCCGCATAAAGTGATGTCAGAAGCTGAAAGGGAGCTCCCAAGCTGTACACATGCCTAGCAAGACCCTCCACGCCACCATATGTCTACCCCCCAACACTCACATCCTTGCCAACAGTATCTGCCTGCAGGACTGATTCCATCATGCCCCCTTTCTCACTTCCTGCAGATATCACAAGACACTCGGTATGTCCGGGTCTCTCTCACTTCCTGGATTCCCATATGTTCGTGGATCAAATGTAATCTCAGTGAGGTTTTCCTGAACAACATTTTGCTTAAAGCTGCATCCCTTGCCACCATACCCATACTCTCCCAAAGCTCTTCAATTCTTTTTGGAATTTTTCCATTGCACTTATCACTATCTGATATACTATTATTATTATTAAAAAATTTTTAATCTGTTTCCTTATTGCCTATCTCCCTCCAATATAATACATGGTTCATGAAGTATTCTTGTCTATTTTGTTTGCTGTCCTATCCTTAGTGTATACAGTAGGCACGCCATAAATATTTGTTTGAGAAATAAAAGAATCCCATGCAGAGGATAATTCGGTGGCCTGCTTGGAACAAAGCTGTCAGAAGCAAAGTTGGGAGCAGAACTGTCACTACCTAACTCCCAACTTAATGGTTTGTACAAGAGCTCTCTCCATCCCTGTTCACACGATCTCCTCCCTATCAGGTCAGCGAATTCTACACTGTTGAATCTTGAAATAATTCCCATATAAAGGCAAAATCTAGGCAAAATCGCTATGGATGAAAACCCTACAGATTAAGTGTCTTGCTTATATGCCAACAGTAAGATGTCAGCCTTAAAATAGAGAAACTTGAGGAAATAACAACAAATAAACACAGCTTGAATTAAGATGAGTGTGAATAATGTAAAACCACACAACCGCCCCTGAAAGAGAATATAAAATTCCATACCCTTCTATCCAGCATGATCCTGATTCTCATTAATACTTGGCATACTTACCAGGGCTCATGGAATAGAGGATTAAAAATCACAGGAAATTTTTCAATTGTTCAATTATTTTTGCAGCTGTTTTGATTTTTTGCACATCATGAAATGATGCCTTAAATATGGATCTTTGAATGCACTGAATTACTAGCATTAAATATAAATTCTAGTCACATCCACCTAATACCCATGAATTATTGAGGAGAAAAGTAAACAAACTCCACTGAGCATGATGAAATATGTGTGCTTGAGACACTGTCAGTGATCTGACAGGCGTTTTCAGGAAATTTGAGCTCCTGTGGCCTGACTCTCCAGCTTTACGTCTTTGTAAAATAAAAGGAATGTGAGTTATCTGACTGTGTATTACCCACACTTGGAGCCATTCTGGCACATAAATGAAATCTTACTTATCATTTTATGTCTGTATAATGCCAAAAAGCAGACTAGATCACCCATGTTAAAAAAAAATTAAAAAAATTAAAAATTAAAAAAAATTAAAAATCACCCATGTTGCCTGAGACTGAAAAGGGAACTGTGATACAACTGACCACTTAAACAGCCAGGTAGTCAGCACAGGTGTAGCCCAAAAGACTGCTGATTACAGGTTAGCAGATAAAATCAGGGAAGTAAGTGGCAGATGACTTTCCGAATATATAGTTGGTATAAACAACAAAGCCCCTTTTTGCTTCGAATACTGATCTATATAAATTCTTAAAAAATATAGACATGAAAAAATATTAATTCTGTAATGTTTCCATTATTCTCAAATGTGACACAATTAGAGTTCTTGGGACACAGACAAAATCTTTAACACATAAATTAGCAGGATGTAATAATTCTTCATTTAGAAAAAAATAATAAAATAACCTTATGCTGACTTTATATAACTGACAAATTCTTCAAAAAATTGTTTTAAATCAAGTCATATTTTTCAGTTGGCTTTGAAGATTCTTTCAGGGTTGCATTTCCATAGGAGAGTGGCACATGCTATCTTATAAAATAATGTCTTTAAAAATACAGTAAGCTTTCTGAAAACTACAGGCCAATATCAATGATGAACACAGATGCAAAAATCCTCAACAAAAGACTAGCAAACAGAATCCAACAGCACATTGAAAGGATCATACACCATGATCAAGTGGGGTTTATCCCAGAAATGCAAGGATTCTTCAGTATACACAGATCAATGTGATACAACGTATTAACAAATTAAAGGAGAAAAACTATATGATCACCTCAATAGACGCAGAAAAAGTTTCTGACAAAATTCACCACCCATTCATGATAAAACCCCTCCAGAAAGTAGGCATAGAGGGAACCTACCTCAACATAATAAAGGCCATATATGACAAACCCACAGCCAACGTCATTCTCAATGGTGGAAAACTGAAACCATTTCCACTAAGATCAGGAACAAGACAAGGTTGCCCACTCTCACCACTATTATTCAACATAGTTTTGGAAGTTCTAGCCACAGCAATCAGAGAAGAGAAAGAAATAAAAGGAATCCAAATCGGAAAAGAAGTAGTAAAGCTGTCACTGTTTGCAGATGACATGATACTATACATAGAGAATCCTAAAGATGCTACCAGAAAACTACAAGAGCTAATCAATGAATTAGGTAAAGTAGCAGGATACAAAATTAATGCACAGAAATCTCTGGCATTCCTATACACTAATGAAGAAAAATCTGAAAGAGAAATTAAGGAAACACTCCCATTTAGCATTGCAACAAAAAGAATAAAATACCTAGGAATAAACCTACCTAGGGAGACAAAAGACCTCTATGCAGAAAACTATAAGACACTGATGAAAGAAATTAATGATGATACCAACAGATGGAGAGATATACCATGTTCTTGGATGGGAAGAATCAACATTGTGAAAATGACTCTACTACCCAAATCAATCTACAGATTCAATGCAATCCCTATCAAACTACCAATGGCATTTTTCACAGAACTAGAACAAAAAAATTGCACAATTTGTATGGAAACACAAAAGACCCCAAATAGCCAAAGCAATCCTTTTTTTTTTTAACATCTTTATTGGAGTATAATTGCTTTGCAATGGTGTGTTAGTTTCTGCTTTATAACAAAGTGAATCAGTTATACATATACATATGCTCCCATATCTCTTCCCTCTTGCATCTCCCTCCCTCCGACCCTCCCTATCCCACCCCTCTAGGTGGTCACAAAGCACCGAGCTGATCTCCCTGTGCTATGCGGCTGCTTCCCACTAGCTATCTATTCTACGTTTGGTAGTGTATATATGTCCATGCCACTGTCTCACTTTGTCACAACTCACCCTTCCCCCTCCCCATATCCTCAAGTCCATTCTCTAGTAGGTCTGTGTCTTTATTCCCGTCTTGCCCCAGGTTCTTCATGACCTTTTTTTTTTTTTTTTGCTTAGATTCCATATATATGTGTTAGCGTACAGTATTTTTTTTACTTTTTCTGACTTACTTCACTCTGTATGGCAGACTCTAGGTCCATCCACCTCACTACAAATAATTCAATTTCATTTCTTTTATGGCTGAGTAATATTCCATTGTATATATGTGCCACATCTTCTTTATCCATTCATCTGCTGATGGACACTTAGGTTGCTTCCATGTCCTGGCTATTGTAAATAGAGCTGCAATGAACATTGTGGTACATGACTCTTTTTGAATTATGGTTTTCTCAGGGTATATGCTCAGTAGTGGGATTGCTGGGTCATATGGTAGTTCTATTTGTAGTTTTTTAAGGAACCTCCGTACTGTTCTCCATAGTGGCTGTATCAATTTACATTCCCACCAACAGTGCAAGAGTGTTCCCTTTTCTCCACACCCTCTCCAGCATTTATTGTTTGTAGAGTTTTTGATGATGGCCATTCTGACCAGTGTGAGATGATAGTGAAGTAAGTCAGAAAGAGAAAAACAAATACCGTATGCTAACACATATATATGGAATCTAAAAAAAAAAAAAAAAAAAATGGTCATGAAGAACCTAGGGGCAAGACGGGAATAAAGATGCAGACCTACTAGAGAATGGACATGAGGATACGGGGAGGGCGAAGGGTAAGCTGGAACAAAGTGAGAGAGTGCCATGGACATATATACACTACCAAACGTAAAATAGCTAGCTAGTGGGAAGCAGCCGCATAGCACAGGGAGATAAGCTCGGTGCTCTGTGACCACCTAGAGGGGTGGGATAGCGAGGGTGGGAGGGAGGGAGAGGCAGGAGGGAAGACATATGGGAGCATATGTATATGTATAACTGATTCACTTTGTTATAAAGCAGAAACGAACACACCATTGTAAAGCAATTATACTCCAATAAAGATGTTAAAAATAATAATAAAAACCTTTGTCTATTCAAAACTTTCTTTGTACATTAAATTAGTACAAATAACATGGAACCTATCTGCACTTAAAAATGCAATTCATTTTCTCATTACTACTCTGAAAACTTTCTAACATTTTAATTCAGAAAATAATTGATGTTATATATGATTATGTACTTAACAGTGCTTTGAAATTTTAAAAAACTGTATACTTACTAATTCAGATATTCCATAACATACTTTAATTGATTTACTCTCACTGAAAATTATTACTTCAATATAATATAATATTGAAATTACATTATTTCAATATAATATAATATTGACATTGTATTATTTCAAAAAGGTGGGAATGCGTTCAAAGGTACAAACTTCTAGTTATAAAATAAATAGTCATGGAGATGTAATGTACAGCATGGTGACTATCGTTAATAATACCATATTATCGGGCTTCCCTGGTGGCGCAGTGGTTGGGAGTCCGCCTGCCGATGCAGGGGACACAGGTTGGTGCCCCGGTCTGGGAAGATCCCACATGCCGCGGAGCGGCTGGGCCCGTGAGCCATGGCCACTGAGCCTGTGCGTCCGGAGCCTGTGCTCCGCAACGGGAGAGGCCACAGTAGTCAGAGGCCCACGTACGGCAATAAAAAAAAAAAAAAATACCATATTGTATATTTGAAAGTTAAGAGAGCAGATCTCAAAAGTTCTCATCACAAGAAAAAAAACTTGTAACTGTGTGGTGATGGATGTTAACTAGACCTATTGTAGTGATCACTTCACAATATACACATACATTGTATCTTTAGGTTGTACACCTGAGACTAATATAATGTTACATGTCAATTATACCTCAATTTAAAAAAAAAAAAGAAATGAGCTTACCAGACACATACACAAGTACACCGAATCACATGTTCTTCCCCACCCTCCCAAAAAAGAAAATTCTTTCTAATCCTATTCGATATTGTGCTGGACAGTCTCTGTTTGTCGCTCTGCATCTACCCTTCACCCTCCTCACCCTGCTCTGGGCTCCAGTGTGGACCGTAAGAATCACCCAGCATCTCACCCATACCTGATTTAGATGAGATTTGGGACTTCTGAACTGATGATACTGGGATGAGATTTTGGATCTCATCTATTGCACTCATATCAATTGCTCACCCTTGCCCAATTGTTGTGGGTGAGTTCAGTCAGTAGGAGGCCCTGGCAGAGGAGAGGGCAAGAGGAGAGTGAGGTCAGGGCATCTATTCCTTCTTCTCTCTCCCTGCAGGACTGAAGGGCTGGCAGTGGCTGTGCCCCTCTGTCTCGAGTCACAGAACTTGGCTTGTCGGGAGACCCCCTGCCCACAACTACAGCTTTTTCCAGGTCTGCCTGCTCTTTGCCTCTTTCAAGTCTTGAGTAGTGGAACTGCATCGCATTATCATGAGACCCTGGTGCCTCTCATCCTTACTTGTTCTCTTAACCCTGCCCACACCGCCATAAATCGTCTCTTCAAAAACATCTTTTCCATCGCCCTTGGAGTGTGCTGTCTTCTACCAGACCCTCAGCGAAACAGCTACTGACTACCCCAGCTGATAGCCTCCATCTAATAGCCTGAATGATTTCTTCCCATAAATAAAATTATCCCAGATTTCCCAAAAATGTCTACTTCAGAAGGATTACAACTGGTGTGGGATTTTTTTTTTCCTTTAACAACAACCAAAACAAAAGGGGGTAGCTCGGGATGATTTTGTTCTTCTCAGACACTTCTGCTACCACTGACTCTTATCACTGAATGCTTTTCATTCCAAAATACCTGTCATCACCATCACCGATGCACTCGGGGAAGGCAAGGCTGCAGCCAAAAAGCATGATATGTTGATAGCAACCAAGGCGATGGAGGTACATGAAGAACTTGAGGAACTTCTCCATTTCCATGTTTTTGACAATAGAGAGGAGAGGTGTCAGCGTGGTGTGGTAGGGCAGCATCTGACACTGGCTGTGAGTGATGTTCATGCAGGCACCTGAGAAGGCAAGACAATTATGTTTAGGAAAAGACACATCAGAATTATATGTTTATAAACTCATTTGATATGACAGACTAATGTGCTCATACAATAAAATATATTCTGTAAGTCAGAATGATTATAGATATACAGTAAGGCACATACATACATAGCAGCATTATTTATAATTGCCAAGATATGGAAGCAACCTAAGTGTCCATCAACAGATGAATGAATAAAGATGTGGTGTATATATATATACACCACGTCTGTATTGTATAATACGGGGAATATAACCAATATTTTATAGTAATTATAAATGGAGTGTAACCTTTAAAAATTGTATAAAAATAAGTTTTTTAAAAAGCAAGAAAAAAGTGTGTGTGTGTGTGTGTGTGTGTGTGTGTGTGTGTGTGTGTGTGTGGTCATGAAATCAAGCTGCCAATACTCATAAAGGGATAGCATATGTGTGCTGGGAAAATGTGTGGAAAAATACACTCTCACACCTAGCCAATGGGCAATCACTATTCTGGATCACAGCTGGGCAGGGCAATATGTATCAAAAAATATTTTAAACATGCATAGCCTTTGACACTGTAATATTTCTAAAAATGTATAAGGAATTAATCATGGTTGTGCACATGGATTT
Organism: Monodon monoceros; assembly: GCF_005190385.1. Lineage (NCBI taxonomy): Eukaryota > Metazoa > Chordata > Mammalia > Artiodactyla > Monodontidae > Monodon > Monodon monoceros. The sequence continues at coordinate 66,691,344 of NW_021703777.1, read as the reverse complement.
ATCTACAGGGATCTTCATCTGTGCACAGTTTATACTTTTTAAAAGACAGCAATCACCTAAACATTCAACAAAGGGAACTGGTTTAAAATATTATGGAACAAACAACAGAATGCTCAGCTACATGAAGGATGCTTTAGAAGACTATTAATCACCTAGAATGAGGCTTATAATAAATAAAAATTGCAAATCACAAAACAATTTGTATACCATGATCCTGTTTTTAAAAATACACGATTATTCAAGGATTTCCAATCCTGCCCATGTTTAGGGTCAGCTCAGAGACTCTGGCCTCATTTTATTCCAAGCTGGCTCTCCCGAGCATTACCACCTCCATGGCCTTTCCTTCTCCTTCATGCCATAAATTTGCATGGTTGGCCAAAAACTTAAGGGCACGACAGTTTTTTGGACCTCGTCAAACTCATAATACAAAATGGGAAATAAAAGAATCAGAGAAGAAGAAAAATCCAGATTAAAATCTGTATATAGAACACAGATAGACATAAACATGAATTCAGCTTTGCATGAGGGCCGAGGTGGGGAGTTTCAGGCAAGTTTCACAAGTATGACACTCAAATCTTTTAGGAGGGAAGTTAAAATGCATTTCAGTTTGGGGAGCATTAGAGGCTGCAAGAAGGTATAGAGTGGACTTCAAAATGACACAGTTATATGTATTGTGCTATAAGCAGAAAAGCTTGCTTAGAGGAGCTAAGAGTAAATTTATCTCCAACAAAAATATGAAATCATTCATGAAGAATTCAGTATCAAGAAAACATTTATTACAAATCAAGCTTGTGCCAGGCACCACAACAGGTACTCAGATCTCCTAGTTCAGAATTATCTCATTTTCACAACCCAGTAAAGTGATATCATATCTATATTACACATGAGGAAATTCAATATCAGAAACCCTAAGACATCTGCCCAGGAGTGCACAGCTATTATGTGGAAATTCCAGATCTTCAAACCTATGCTTTCTGAGAAATTTCCATTTGGAGCCACCTTAAGCTAATGCAAAGGGGGTTATGATGTTAAAAACAGTTCTTTAAGAAGTTAATTCCTAATGGCCCATGAAAGGAAGAGGCTAAAAAGCATATAGTGATATATCACATAGTCTGTATTTAAATTCATAGATAATATACCATGTATTCTGATCACATTATCATTCATTTTACATTGCATTATTTTCTTTAGGGGTCATCAGCTTTGGGGTTTATACACTTGATTATAAACCATATTTGGTGAGATGACCAAAAGGCTCATTTACCCCACCGAGGCAAAGAAAACACAACACCGAGAGAGCATTTGAAAAATACATGATAATGAGGAAAATCATATTTTGGTTGGCTATACTATGTTCATGGCAGTGTGAGTTGCACAAAAGAGATTTCCTAATAGCAAATTCCCTTGGGAAAAGAGAAAATGATAAAATAATAGTCTGAAACCTTAAAATATGTCTCAAAATAATTGGTATGGACAAAAATAATAATGTCTTATATTTATAAAATAGTTTTCTAAAGTTTTCCAAACCACTCTTATTAGGAGTATAATCTCTCATTATAAATGAAGAAACTAAGGCTCTCATAGGTATGTAGGTAGATAGAAAGGTGATGGATGGATGGACGGGATGGGTAGACAAATAGGTAGCCAGGGAGACAGACAAAAAGTGATTTGCAGGGACTTCCCTGGTGGCACAGTGGTTAAGAATCCACCTGCCAATGCAGGGGACACGGGTTCAATCCCTGGTCCAGGAGGATACCACATGCCGCAGATCAACTAAGCCCGTGCACGACAACTACTGAGCCTGTGCTCTAGAGCCCGAGAGCCACAACTATTGAGCCCACACACTGCAACTACTGAAGACTGTGTGCCTAGAGCACGTGCTCTGCAACAAGAGAAGCCACCACAATAAGCCCGCGCACCACAGTGAAGAGTAGCTGTGGTGTACCCGCTCGCAGCCACTAGAGAAAGCCTGTGCAGCCAAAGATTAATTAATTATTTTTCTTAAAAAGTGATTTGCAGACGGACACCCAGTCAGTAATAGAAGCAGGACTGATACATGTGTCCTCCACCTCTTAGGACAACATTCTTCCCACTATACCACAGCTGTCGGTAGCAGAGCAAATGCCAAAGGAATTCAAAAGAGCAAGAATTCAATGTAGAGTGAACGATCAGGGAAGATTTAATGAAGAGGAAGAACTTGATTTGCTGGTTGAAAGATATCTAAGGTCTGGACTGGCAGAACGGTTAAAAACTGAGAGAGAAGCATTGACATATATACACTACCAAACGTAAAATAGACAGCTAGTGGGAAGCAGCCGCATAGCACAGGGAGATCAGGTTGGTGCTTTGTGTCCACCTAGAGGGATGGGGTAGGGAGGGTGGGAGGGAGACGCAAGAGGGAGGGGATATAGGGACATATGTATATATATAGCTGATTCACTTTGTTATACAGCAGAAACTAACAACATTGTAAAGCAATTATACTCCAATAAAGATGTTAAAAAAAAAAACAAAAACAGGGTACTTAACGAGTGGTAGAGAAAAATTACTACAAAGACAGAATCACAATTGCATGTAACACAGAATGACCAAAAAACTTGAATCTGGGCAGAAAGGTTCAATAAACTTAGCTGAGAATTTGCTAACAGCCAACAAATATAAAAGGGAATTACTCTTTAAGACTCTTGATTTCAGGCCTTTTATATTCAAGTAACTGTGTAAATTTCCTATCATTGTTACTGTCTCAACCTATGTGTCAAATATTCTTTTTTCCCAGAATGTTCCATTGTCTTTGAAACATGTAACTCTAGTTTTGTATTCGTGCACATTCTCACGAGGGGCAAATGAGTTTTCATAAGTCAGCTACATGCTGGGCACCAGGCAGAGTCATTTCTCTGAGGGGAAAGGGAAGGGCACTTTTGGAAATGGACTCATTTGTTGCTGCTCCCTCTAATTTGGTTTTCATAGGGTAAAGAAAAGGGTGGAATGTTTGTTTTTCTTCCCTGAGAATTTACTACTGGGTCTAATAGAAATTAGAAGTCAGGGTTGCTACATAAAAATGTATAAAAAATACAATAGATGTAATTAACCATAGCGTTCCTATAGACATCATAATGTGTCTTTTAAATAATAGTTACTTTAAATTGGGGAACTTGGGGAGGAGAAGTTAGAAACAGATCTGAAGAGCAAAATTGCTTCCTGATTCAATGGATTTCTGATGAAGCAGAAATATTTATTCTAATTAGCTCTTAAATTCTAAAACAGCACTACTAATAAGGCACGATTTAATAACAAATTTTCAGAGTATGCACTGATTACAAGATAGGTCCCAATTTCAGAAAAAAAATTAAATATGAAAAATAAAATGTTGCTTGCATTTGAGAAGATGAGTTTTTGATTTTTTGTTTTGTTTTCTTAATCTGACTCAGTAGTTTCTAGATCAAACTGGGGCTTTCTCTACTCATATCACATTGCTAATACTTCTAGATGCAGTAATTAGGAAGGAAAGATGGGTCTGTTTTAAGAGCTTTCCTTATGTTCATTTGGAAATTATGATAAATTCTGTGTTGTCTACTTCTGGAATTAGGTAATGTGGAGTTAGAAATTAGTTTCTTATATGCTTTTTTTTTAATGTAAAATTAACTTAAGAAACTTCTGACTTACACAGAATTTATTTCAACAATGGGTTCTTTTAAAAATCCATTAAAATCAAATAAAAATCATTTTTAAATAAAAGCAAAATAGTATCTAAACCATAATGATTATAACAGATAATAGTGTTATTAGACAGGAAAAATCTTCTTAAATTAAAAATCATGAAATATCAACTTTCTAAAGTACTTTGCTATCTATTGTCTAATAACCTAACAGGAAAACTTGGTAACCTTTCTGACTTCCTATGTATGATTTCATACTTAATTGAAGGACTACTGGTAAAGATTCCACTATAACAGGAGGTAATATTTTAACAGAGCATGGTTGGTTTGCCCTAACTTAGCTAAACTGACTTATTTTAACTCATGAATTTGCTTCACAGGATTTCCTTGTGGAGGCCTCTACATTTGTCTTACTTCCACATCCTGAGAATTCGATGGGGTTGTAAAGGAGAGTTCTCTGTACACAGCCCTTTTCAGTGGCTTGGGAAGAAAGTCATAGCAGGGTTGGCCCTCTTCACACGTTTTCCTTTTCATTTCTGCCATCCGGTCTGTCAAATTTTGTTGTTGTTTTCCCAGATGATATCTTTCATTCCCACCTCTACAGTTTAAATCCCAGCCTTTTATGGTTATATCTCCCACTTTTATCTGAATATTTTTGTCCTCAATGTTTACTGTAAAACTGTAACACTCCTGGCATTGCTCTTGGCCCTTCCACATACATTGGCTCATTTGCCCTCCTCACAAGTTACTCAGTTTCACAGCTGAGGAAACAAGGTTAAGTAATTTCCCACAAGATGCACACAGCTAAACCTAAATATCCATCAACAGAGGCATGGATAAAGAGGATGTAGTATAGATACAATGGAAAATTACTCAGCCATAAAAAAAGAATGAAATAATGCCATTTGCAGCAACATGGATGGACCTAGAGATTATCATGATAAGTGACGTAAGCCAGACAGAGGAAAATAAATATATGATATCACTTACATGTGGAATCTAAAAAAAATTGATACAAATGAACTTATTTACAAAACAGAAATAGACTCACAGACACAGGAAAAAAAAGACTTATGGTTATGAAAGGGGAAAAGGTGGGGAGGGACAAATTAGGAATTTGGGATTAACATATATACACTATTATATATAAAACAGATAAACAATAAGGACCTACTGTATGGCACAGGGAACTATATTCAATATCTTGTAATAATCTGTAATGGAAAAGAATCTGAAAATATATATATATAAAACACACACACATATATAACTGAATCACTTTGTTGTACATCTGAAACTAACACAACATTGTAAATCAACTATACTTCAATAAAAAAAATTTTTAAGTTAAAAAAGTTAAAGATTCACACAGCTAATAATGTCAAAGCTGAAATTCAACTCAAGTCATCCTAACCCAAATCCAAGTCTCTTTCCATCAACAGCTGTGTCCATAATCCAAACATTATAGTTGAAGACATCGTCTCCCCTGAATTTTTCTTTTTTTTTGTTAAAGTTATTGTGACACAGTACTGCTCATTTTATTTTTACTTATTTATTTTTAAATTTATTTATTTATTTTGGCTGTGTTGGGTCTTCACTGCTGTGCGTGGGCTTTCTCTAGTTGCAGCGAGCGGGGGCTACTCTTCGTTGCGGTGCACGGGCTTCTCACTGCAGTGGCTTCTCTTGTTGAGGAGTACGGGCTCTAGGCACACGGGCTTCAGCAGTTGTGGCACACGGGCTCACTAGTTGTAGTTCATGGGCTCTAGAGCGCAGGCTCAGTAGTTGTGGCACACGGGCTCACTAGTTGCGGTTCATAGGCTCTAGAGCGCAGGCTCAGTAGTTGTGGCTCATGGGCTTAGTTGCTCCGCGGCATGTGGGATCTTCCTGGATCAGGGCTCGAACCCGTGTCTCCTGCATTGGCAGGCTGATTCTTAACTACTGTGCCACCAGGGAAGCCCCTCCCCTGAATTTCTACAACCCTCAGTGGGGCCCCATGAGATCCATGGAGGCAGGTGGGGTCTTTTTTACTACTCATTCAACAAATACTTATTGCGCTCCTACTCTGTGTCAGGCACTGCTCTAGGTGCAGAGCAAATGACATGATGCGAAACAAAGTCCCTGCCCTTATGGAGCTTAGAGTCTAGTCAGGGGAGACAAAAAACAAACACAAATAAATATTGTCTGGCATTGATATACATAGTCATAGTCCTATTGCTCAGCAAGAAACAAAGAAGCAGATGTGCCTATTTAAGGAGAGACTAATATCACAATAAATCTATTCTTCCTAGGACAGGACAAAGGACTATTAGTTTTGAAAGTGAACTCCTTCCTTAAGAAATGTACCAGGGCTTCCCTGGTGGCGCAGTGGTTGAGAGTCCGCCTGCCAATGCCCTGGTCCAGGAGGATCCCACATGCCGCGGAGCGGCTGGGCCTGTGAGCCATGGCTGCTGAGCCTGCGCGTCCAGAGCCTGTGCTCCGCAGCGGGAGAGGCCACAGCGGTGAGAGGCCCGCGTACCGCAAAAAAAAAAAAAAAGAAAAGAAAGAAATGTACCAGAATCAAATATTCAAGCAGCACAAATATGTATTATAAAATTCAGATGCCAGTCTTTTGATTTCCAATAATTCATATTCATGCGCAAGCATTTTGCTTGCTGCATCCTGTCTTCATTGTTCCTATTATAATATTTAAGTTGTCATCATGTCATATTTACTACAGATTCACAGCCATCAAATAAGAACATCAAAGGGAAGCAAGTGCCTTCCCTCCACTAGATTAATCATAGCAGCTCAGCTGCCCTGCAGGGGTAAGAAGCCACAGCAAAGGCCTGCTTCAGAGAACCCGCCTTCTCGGGGGACAGCAAAAGTTCCCATAAGCATCCCATTCAAAGTACTTCTGGGCCTCACTATAACATGATCCTAATTTGTTTTCATTATAACAATAGGACTGCCTGTTAAGATCTTGTTTATTTATGTGTTTATTCTCAGTATCCTTCCACATCCAAGTAGACACTTTGTCTTGTGACTAGAAACCACTGGATACCAAAGAGTATACACCCAATAGTTATTCACTGAATGAATGAGATTAAATGGAACAATGTCTTCACTACAAGATTTCTTATTGAACAAGATGGAATTAGACATGAAAAAAGCCAGTATATATGAGACCCTAGGGCACTAATGTTGATGGCTAATATTGCTACAAATGTTTTTAACAATCTGTTCCCTAGAACTCACCACAGCATAGGGAACCATCCCATACTGTTCCCTCCACCAGATTGATTCCTATCTTGGACTCCACTCTGGACTATAGTGCAGTAGTTGAAAGTAAAAGAGCAGGAATTACCCTTCGATCCTGTAAAAGGCAAGTGTCCCATTATCCTTAGGCATACTCAATTCTTCTAGCATGAGACCTCACCATAGTAGAGAAAAAAAAGGAAGTTGTGCTTACAAGCTGTAAAGGCTGGAGAAAGATGAATAGATGAGCACCTTTATGCCAGAGCTGCAAAGAGCTCTGAGGAAAGTGTGGGTAAAAATGATGGCTATAGCTGCCAAGACTAGGCTCAAACACTGTAAGCTATCAGAGTTAAGTAAAAGCCAGCTACTCCAAGACTGAGACACAGAAGCCAAAATCTACCTTGAGCCTCGGTCCCACCCACCAGGCTGTGTGACCTTGGGGAAATTACTTAACGTCTTAAAACCTCCTAATCTGTAAAGTAGCAATAATGATGTGAATGAGAGGTTGTGAGGATCAAATTTGTCAACAGAGATAAAAAGCTTATCAAAGCCCTCATACTGCTGATGTTCAACTGATATTTCAACAGCATTGGTGTCTCCAGCAAGAAAAAATATACGATTCAGAGAGAGGATAGGATGAGATAAGCTTACTTTGCAGTAAAAGCCTAAATAAACCATTAGTATCTATTCAAGTTCTCTCTTAATAAAAAACACATCTTAAATTTCATTTCCACTTATGGTTTTATAGTAAAATAAAACAATTTAAACCTAAGGAAATAGATGAAAAAAATCCTTGAGTACTTTCTAGGCTGAATGTTTGCTAAGTATTTTATATAGAGCATTTTATCTAACCCTCCCACAAGCCTATGAAAAAGCTGGGTTTTTTCCACATTTTACGGATATTGAGACAGATTCAATGAGGGTGAGAAAGTATTCAAGGTTACATAGATGTTAAGTTGTAGAGTTGAAATTAAAATCAAGTCATGCTGATCCCATAATCTGTTCCTGTCTACTGTATCATTCTGTCAAGATACCATTAATTTTAAACATCGTAAACTTACTTCATTCATTGTAAAATATTTAGATGAATCTCTTTGAATTCAAGCAATAGAGCTGCTTCTCCATGATTAGTAAGCACTAAACCTTCTCAAAGAAAACACTGAATCTGCTATTAAAAACAGGTTACCCGTCCTCACTGAGGGACGAATTGGATTGGGAATGCTTAGTGTCTATTCCTGGCTGTATTATGAAGTCCACCCAGGTCAGGACGACATCAGCAGAGTGAAATAATGAAGGTCATTCTCTAGTCTAGATGACTCACACGGAAAGTAACATTTTGCGAGAAGGATTTCTGGGACAAACCAATTAAAAAGGATATCGCGTACGTTGGAAGATCCGCAAGGAGGTTACAGTAGGATAAGAAGGTACAGAAAGTTACAGACAGGACCTCTCTATGAAGATCCTGGCTTTTTAACTAACTCTAAACATCTGTGAATCAGAACATATTAACTATTTTGTTTGTCATAAGAGAAAATCAGAGACAAAAGGCACACTTTCTTAATGAGTCATCTGTGACATTTGTAAAAAGTCTTTATAGACATAATCAAGGCATAGGTAAGCCATTGTCTTGCTAACTTACACTCACACAAAAAAGTTGAGTACCAAGGATAACGCTGTGTAAATTATCAGACTTAAGTAAGAACTAGCTACTCTTGCCAGGAGAAACATGAGGTTTAGGGTTTAATGTTCTCTACACAATTACATTTATTCCAGACCTAACATTTTTAATGCAACCTCAAGCCTCTTGGTGAAGTCTTTTGCCAATCTTCAAGCTTTCAGAGTCGATATATATATATATATATATATATGTGTGTGTGTGTGTGTGTGTGTATATATATATATATATATATATATATGTATCTCATTCTCTCCTGTCATTCATACACACATCCATACTACCTGATTCTAAGATGTTTAGATGGTAGCTAAATGCTCATGACTTGATGGAACTCATTCATTCAACAAATTCAATGCTTTGACACAGTGAGAGGCCTATATTTTATTGTAAATTGATTCTTCACATTCCATAGAACTAAGTAAGATGTAACATTTCAGCTGTCACATCTCCATCTACCAGTCATTTTTCATTAATTTTAAAAGAACTAGATTGTGTCCCCATATAATTATCTATCTTACGATTATGAATGATTGAACAATAAAAATAATTCAAATTTATATGGTGCTTTCAAGTTTGTAAAACACCTTTCCCATACTCAGTATGATGGTTCCACAGTCTGATTCAAATTCTCCTTTATTTGTCTCTATTTATGTGGCCTTTGACAAGTTACTGAAATTCTCTGTTTATTAGTTTCCTCATCTGTAAAATGAAGATAAAAATATCTGTGTTATGGGGTTAGTGTCAGGGTTAAATGGTATTTACAAATGCCTATCATTAGCACATATGATAAACTATAAAAGTGTTTGCTATTATTATTATCTCATTTGTGATTCACAGAAACTGTGAACTAGATGGGAGAGAGATTTGTATCTATGTTATGTAAGTAGGAAAACTGAGACAGAGACATTAAGCTTTCATTCTGCGCTCTTCCTATATATATAGGATCAAAATTCAAGGTTTCATCAATTGGTTTGGCTTACTTGTAAAATAAAATAATGCTGGGTATTATTTTTTAAAACACTCATTGCTTAAAAACATTAGTTATTCATTGAGAAAATATTTAAGTCTCTATTAAATAAAGGCACTGGGCTTGGTGCTGTGAAATTAAAAAATAAGAATTGAAATTAGACCACATTTTATTTATTTAGCCAAATTGTACTTTAATACAATTTATTTTATTTTATTTATTTAGCCAAATTGTACTTTAATACATATGAAAATTATTTGTTTTTTAATACCAAGAATGGTACAAATAAATTCTATAATGATGAGGGTATAAGAAGTTACTTAGTGGCACATCATGTTCATTGATGTCAGAGTTTATTGTAAAAATCATTACCTCACTTGTGGGTAGTTTTAAACTTCACTGTTCAAAAACAGCGCCAGGGAATTCCCTCAAAAGGAAATGTTTACAATAAATTTCTAGCACTATCTTTTGGAATGCATATGACATATTATTTCTTTTTAATAAATATACCTTTTATCTTATGACAGGCAATGTAATATTAGAAAGCAAAACATGAGTAACCACTCAACAAAAAAGAGGGAGGGAGGAGTGGAATGGTTCTTATTAGTTATATCCTCAGCATTACCTCCCCATCCTTAACTAAATAGCAGCCATGAAGTTTGGGAGGCCTTTCCCTACCCCCAGCTCCAGGTGTGGGTCCTGACTGGCCAATGACAATCAGGTCGTGGCATTGCCTGGCACTGTGCTTAGTTCAAGGGCAGATAGGAGAATGAAGTTGGCCCCATCACAGTAAAAGCCCAGGAGTAGAACAGGCTGCATAATTTAAGCATACCCCGGATAAAATGAAAATGAGGGGTCCCTTGGTCAAAAATTATTTTTATATTACTTTATTTATTTATATCATTCATAATATTTATATTATTGCTAATAATTTCAACAAGGTGACAGCATAACATTAAACAGAGTACGGAGTCCGTCTATGCTCAGGGCTCTGTGCAATGGCACAGGTCGGCATGCTTAGGAAGCCGGCTGATCATCAGAGAAGAGCCCTCCCTCCAGGAACCTCTACAGCTCTCCACATAGAGACATTTGAGCAGCAGGCCCAGGATCTCTCTATAACTTCTGGTAAGAATTAAAGGTGATCAGTTTACGAGTGTTGGGGCCTCTGATTCTGAGGACTTCTGTTTTTGTATATTACTTGAACATGTCAGAGGCAGAGATAACCAAACACACAAGCAACCCTGGCTTTGTCCACACATTCAAGCATTGCATAAAAGCAGTGCCTCTTCCTGGGAAACCAGATGTGTCTGTACACTGCATTTCAACTCCAACTTGCAGAGTCACACATTTCTCCAGGGAAACTGCCCACACTCGCGACATGTGGTGAGGGGCCCATGCTCTGCCCTTCTAAGTAGCCGCTTCTCTCCCAAGGTTAGCAAGGACGGAAATCATGGTCTAGTGCCAGTGTTCCAACTACTGTGCTGAAGTATTTGCTGCCTTATACCTGCTTCTAAATTATAGTGTACAGAGCAAGGCTAATCCATCACAAGTCGGTCATTTTGAGTCCTTGATACATAAAGAGTTTCTCAAAAAAAAACATTAATGACTATATTATATCTTCACTGTGGATCGATTAGGGGAATTTGGTCAGATTAAAGCTGAAGACATTTGTTGGGCATTAAAGATTTTCTTCTTTATCAAGAAGATATTAACAAGAAATTTTGGACTAGTTTCTTCCGAAGTGTTACCAACTATAGTAGATAATATCAATACATTTGTCAGATGATAAAAAATAGGACTGTGTGTGAAACCTGGCCTTGAAAAATATAAATTGTGAAACATCTCCACTCCCTGCCTTTTTCATGTTAGGATGGAAATGAAAATAACTGGAATAGAGGGCTCTGGGATAATTAAGCCAAAAAAGAGAAACATGGGAAGTTTAAACATGGAAATGAATGTACAGAGTTGGAATAGCAAAGAAGCAGAGTCAAAATGAGTAAGGCTTTCTCAGATTCAAATGGGGCAGATATAATGTGAACCTAGAGAGGTGGAGATCTGAAAGGTGAAATGGAAGGCAAGAAATACCTGACACAAGCGGGCAATGTTGAATCAATTCTGTTTCTGGAGACACTAATTTTTTCCTATAATTGAGAAATTTTTTAAATGAATTTTAATAATAATGAATTAAATATTTAATATAGGGTTTAACATATTGGTCTATAAAGACTTTGCTTTCTCTAGGTGATTTTCCTAAAACCATGAAGTACAGTATTTTAATTACAAACTAGTTAATATCAAAATTCCTTTGTGCAAACAATACAGAGAGCAGCCCAACTCTCAATTATGGGAGCAAGTTTAAACTCTACTACAAATGGCACTAGAAAAAAAACACCTTATAAAAGATCCTGAGAAAACTGATAATATGTTGATAAGGTGAAAGAGGGCACATGTGCATTCACTGTACTAGTCTCTCTACTTTTGTGTGTGATTAAAAATTTCTGTGTAAAATGATTTTTTTAAAGAAAAGGTTCTGAAATATTGTTAAGTAAGTAATCTGAAAGCCCACCCATTATAAACCTCCACAAATTTTTGGTAAAATAAAACAAATGTTTTTACGTAAACAGCTGAACTCTCCATAAAGAAAAGGAAATCTCAAGATTGCAGAAATGCAACAGTGAACTGAAAATAAGAGCAGTGAGTATGTGAGATGACATCACAGGAATGAAGAGCACATGGGTGAACATTTCATGAGCAGATATTGTAATGGCCCTGTCTTGGAGGAAGTCATCAGTCTCAACAAAGAGATGAGGCTTTGAATCCATAGGAAGTACAAATAGGAACCGAGGCCCCCCCCCACACACACACAAAAAGCAGGAACTCAACTAGCTCAGCCATATGATGAGGGAGCTTGTCTGACTCTGCCTAGACTCTGATTTGACAAAAATCTTTCTTTGGGCACTTCTTACTACAGCTCTGGCGCTCCCATGGGTTTGAATTTACAACTACAAATGTGATCCAAGAATCCCCCAAGCCAAAAGTTAACATAAAAATTGGCCCTGGGACAGTGATACCTTGGGGTGACCGGTCAAACCAAACACAAAATTGTCCTAAGTGACATGCCCTGAATCCAAAAGAGTTTATAATCTAAAGTCATAAAATAAACAGAAAACAATTCACTAGGGGAAGGAATAATAATAATCATTAGTCACAACCAGCAGCAATAATTGAAGTCTGAGAACTTCAGACAATTGAACAATCTGACAGAGGCTATAAAAATAAGTATGAATAAAATAACTAAAGACAAAAAGGTAGTAATTAAAACCTTTTGAAAAAAATGACACACTATAAATAAAGAACTAGAAGATTCAAAAAGAAACCAAATAGAACCTCTAAAAATGAAAAATATGTATGAACATTATAATTTAATTAGCAATAATCATGCCTTGGATAAACCTCATTGGCTATGATACTGCCACTGCACAAAGCTGAACATTATAATTTAAAACTCAGTGAATAGATTAAAATAGAATATTAGATACTGCTGAAGAGAGAACTAGAGAATTAAAAAATAAATCTGAGAAAATACACCAGAATTCAGCACAGAGATTTATAGAGGATGGATGAGAATGTCCAACATAAGAGTAATTAGAGATCCAGAAAGAGAGAATAGAAAATCAGGAGTGAGGATATATTCATAAGATTAATAGCTGAGAACTCTCCCAAACTGAAGAAAGATCTGAATCCTCAGATTCAAGAAGCACACCTTCTAAACAAGATATATAAAAAGATATCTACAATAATAAATGCTGGAGAGAGTGTGGAGAAAGGGGAACCCTCCTATACTGTTGGTGAGAATGTAAATTGGTACAGCCACTATGGAGAACAGTATGGATGTTCCTTTAAAAACTAAAAATAGAGTTGCCGTATGATCCAGCAATCCCACTCCTGGGCATATATCCAGAGAAAACTCTAATTCAAAAAGGTACATGCACCCCAATGTTCATAGCAGCACCATTTACAATAGCCAAGACATGGACACAACCTAAGTGTTTATCAAAAGATGAAAGGTACAAGAAGATGTGGTATACATATATACAATGGACTATTACTCAGCCACTGAAAAGGATGAAATAATGCCATTTGCAGCAACATAGATGGACCTAGAGATTATCATATTAAGTGACGTAAGTCAGACAGAGAAATCCAAACATCATATATCACTTCTATGTAGAATCTTTAAAAACTGATATAAATGAACTTATTTACAAAACAGAAATAGACTCACAGACATAGAAAACTTATGGCTACCAAAGGGGATAGCAGGGGTGGGAGGGAAAGAGATAAATTAAGAGTTTGAGATTAACATATACACACTACTATATATAAAACAGTTAAACAACAAGGACTACTGTATAGCACAGGGAACTATATTTAATATCTTATAATAACCTATAATGGAAAAGAATGTGAAAAAGAGTAAATATCATATGTATGTATATATATATATATATAGAGAGAGAGAGAGAGAGAGAGAGAGAGAGAACTGAATCACTCTTCTGTACACCTGAAACTAACATGTTATAAATTAACTATACTTCAATTAAAAAAACCGAAATCTACAATATATCCCTTACATGAAACCAGAAAGGCAAGAAATAATAATTTTTAAAGCATCCAAAGACAAAATCCAAGTTGTCTACAAGGAAACAAAAATTAAATTTGCATTAAAATTTCTGATAGCATCATGAGTACAGAAAAATGTGAAATAAATTCTTTAAGTGGATGAGTGAAAAAAGATTGTCAGTCTAGAATCCTGTACCTAGTTAAACAATAGTATTGAGGGTGAAATAAGGATAATTTTAGACAAATAAAAACTGGAATAGCCTCCACTGAAAGAACTTCCAAGGAGTATATTTAATTAAGGAGAGAATTTAACCCAGAAGGAAGAAGCAGGATGCAAGAAATTATGGTGATTATTATATTATGTATACTTGAAATCTTTCGTAATATTTGAAAAGAGTGTAACAGCCTTCTTTGTTTAAACACTTCATTAAATTGCCTCAAAATTTTGGATGTTGAGAACCACTGGCTACAGTATCTATTTATTCTTATAGAAACCAGAAACCTAGGGCTTACTGCCTCACTTCCTCAAAAACATAGAGAAAAATAAGAGTATCCTCCAAATTTTGAAATTTGAAAAAAGAAAGAAAGAAAGAAAGAAACCCTACATCTTGGATGCACAAAGGAAATAAGAGAGAAAATGATATAATTTAAGTTAAATTGTATTACTGAATTATTCTGATTTCAGAATTTTAAACTATATATTTGTCGCCTACATATCCTATGTAAACTGTAATTAAGATTTTATATTATTATAAGATATGCAAAACTGCCTATGTAATTTAGTTGTGAAATGAGGTAAGCAGAAGTGGAAATTTATGTTAAAACAATTATAATGGTGATATCATTATTCAGTCTGTACATAGTACTGTTTAGAATCTTTAATAGCTATTTATATTATTACAAGGCCATAGGTGCTTGTGAAAGGTGAAAGATGTGGGAAATACACAGTAGTGCAAAGAAGAATATACAAAGTTACCTATAGTACTATGACTCAGAAATAACCACTGTAAACATTTGGATATATATCATTACTGAAGTCAAACGACCTAAACACAACTTCCAGCTTCCTTACTCACTGCCTTTACAGATGATATTTAAACTCTCTCAACATTAATTTCTTTACTGTACCATGGGGGTATTAACAGTATCTACTTAATGAGGTGTTCATGTAAGGTATATAGTACAATACTTGGCACACAATAAATTTGACTTATTTCACTAGGCTTTTTTTCTTTCATACTATATATCATATATACTTAACATAACATGAATATATTTAACATTACAATGCACTGTACATATTCAACGTACATATTATTTAGTAGCCTGCTTATTCACTCACTAATAGGTCTTGAATATTTCTACATATCAGTATGTATTCTTCCACAACATCATTTTTAATGGTTGTACATTTTTCCAACATATGATGGATTAAGAGGAAGAGGGGGAAGAAGAACAAAAGACTGATTAAAAACCCATAGGGAAGAGTGGCATGGGCTTATAAATACTACCAAATGTAAAATAGATAGCTAGTGGGAAGCAGCCGCATAGCACAGGGAGATCAGCTCAGTGCTTTGTGACCACCTAGAGGGGTGGGATAGGGAGGGTGGGAGGGAGACGCAAGAGGGAGGAGATATGGGGATATATGTATAGCTGATTCACTTTGTTATAAAGCAGAAACTAACACACCATTGTACAGCAATGATACTCCAATAAAGATGTTTTAAAAAAAGAAACAACCCATAGGAAAGAAATCATAACCCAGAAACAAAAAACACAAACCTTTAAAAATTTTATATATTATAAGAAAGCAACAAGAAAACGACTTTAACCAAACAAGAACTCAAAGACAAAAGAAAAAAACATTGGAATAAAAGAAAATGAGGCTATAACACTAAAAATATTAACAGTAAAAATATTTAGAAATAATAAAAATTAAAGAAACTTAGGATAATCATTATGAGCACAATTAAGAAGATATATGTATAAGGAAGACAGTAAGTTAACAAAAAAGTGTTCCTCTGAATCCAAGAACCCAAAAGTGGAAGAGAAAAATCTTGAAAGATGCTATAAATTTGTTTTCCTGAAATGAAGGAATAACTGAGTCTGCATATGAAAAGGGCAACCATATTTCATTATGACCTCAGAATGACAGACATCAAGATATAAACTATTTAAGTTAATAAGTTTAATAGAATTCTTCAAGAACTGGGCATCAAATGTGTTCCCTGCTCATGGGTTGTCACTTCTTCCAGGCTTTTTTGGTGAACAGAGACAAACTGGTATGTATTTTTAAAGGAGGAAAAAATACTGAGTTTATACCGATATTACCAATTCAAAATTAAGATTATAGGGTTTTAATTTATTTGTTTTTATATTTGTATCTTTTTTCTCTTATGTTGAAAATGTTGGTTCCTGAAAAGATGAATATAAATACTTATTTGCTTTCTCCTATAATGTGCAAACAATAGCTTCAAAATAACAACCCCAATATAATAATAAGTCTACTTAATGGAAGCTTGAAATTGATTAAAGATTTAAATGGAAGACCTGAAACCATAAAACCCCTAGAAGAAAACATAGGAAAAAAGCTCCTTGACACTGGTCTCAGCAAAGATTTTTTGAATAAGATGCCAAAAGTATAGGCAACAACAGCTAAACAAACAAGTGGAACTATATCAAACTAAAAAGCTTGAAAAGACAACTTATGGAATAGGAGAACATATCTGCAAATCATGTATCTGATAAAGCGTTAATAGTCAAAATATATAAGGAACTCACACAACTCAGCAGCAAAAAACCCTAAATAATCCAATTTTAAAATAGGCAGAGGATTTGAATAAACATTTTTCCAGAGAAGATATAAAAATGGACGACAGTATATTAAGGGCCAGGGCTTCAACATATGAATATTGGAGGGATACAAACATTCAATTGATAATATTCTAACCCTGGCCCCCAAAATTCATTGTCCTTCTCACATGTAAAATATATTCACTCCATCCCAACAGCTCAGAAAGTCTTAAATCATTTCAGCATCAAAGTCTAAAGTCCAAAGTCTCATCTAAATGTCATCTAAACCGTACATGGCTGAGACTCAAGGTATGGTTCATCCTGAGGCAAAATTCCCCTTCAGCTGTGAACCTGTGAAACAAGACAAATTATGTGATTCTAAAACAAAATGGGGGACAGGCATAGGAGAGACATTCCCATTCCAAAAGGGAGAAATAGGAAAGAAGGAAGGGGTGACGGGGCCCTACTTGAACACTGATGGTGCTAGATGTGTCCCCACATATTACCTGCCTTACTGCCTCTCGTGATTGGCTGGAAAATGACCACTTGGCCAACCCCCAAACTCTAGAATAAGCAAAGACTCTTGATTTAAGGTTTTCATTTCTCTCCCAAGGCAACCCTCCCATATTATTTTTTCTATTTTTTGTTGACTTTCAAGGACACATAATATGGTAACATAGTTACTGTGGCTTAATAGCCATCAGATCATCATAAATCAGTCTCCTGAAATGTATATCCTAAAGGCCTTTGTCCAGTGCACATCTGTAAACACAGAACCACAGCAGAAAGAAACTCTCTGCCTTTGATTACTTAATAAACAATGGAAGAATTGGAAAGTAATTTCAAGGAGGGAATTGTAGAATTCCAGAACTCCCACTTCCTGAGGTGATAAAATTCTCATTAGTACCTATAAAAGCATGGTGGCCCTTCCCATCAAATTGAAAACAAAAGGCTCTGCTCAACTTATCTAAGACAATTATATTATGAATAAGTTTTTAAATCTAAGAATTAAACTATAATCTGATTAAAAATGGAAACTCTAAGACAGACCTTTAAAATAAAACTTTTATACCTGTAAATAAAACTTGATGATGTTTAGAAAAATGATGTATCTATTATAGACTAGAAATAGTATGAATTAGCAATCTTGTCTTTTAAAGAATTAAGAATTGAAATGAATCATGTTTCCTTCGGGCTCTGAACCTCTCTTACAGAATTTCTCAAGTTATAAATAATACATTCAGGTCTCAAGGCAGTTACTAGACAACTGACTACTTGAGGACAGGCCTTCTAACTGACCCACATTATAGTCTACAGAGCCAAACCCCAGAGCTTGGCACCCAATAAGTAGCTGCTTAGGAGCGAGTGGTGCTTCTTAGAATATTAACCTAGCCTCTCAGAAACTGAGATGTCTCACAAAACCTGGAAGGGTACATATATGTCAGAGTGAGTTTACACCAATTAATATAATCATAAACAAGTACTGTGAATCTAATCAATTCAAACACCACATGTAGGTATCAGGTTAATGATGCAGAGCAGCAAAAAAGAAGAATAAAATAAGTTAACACTAAGAGACAAGGAATAGTTTGCATCAAATGTGAACTGTTGCAAAACTTTTGGCTTGGAAAAGTCATTACCATACTCATTCCAACTACAAGTAAGTGAAAAGGCATATTCTTCAAAGACACAAGTAACAGCAAACAGTTTCCCGCTGATGGGTTTCTTGCTCTCAGCACAAAATTGTACAAAGACCAAAAGCCTGCGATAGCAAATTGAAAGATTCAGGCAAAAGAATATATACAGTGCCGGTTTTCTTTCAGAACCACAGAGTAAAGTAAATTACACATTTAAAAAAAACTTTTATGTGAGAATCTGGCTTTTAAAAGATCATTTTAGGAGCTTCCCTGGTGGGGCAGTGGTTAAGAATCCACCTGCCAATGCAGGGGACAGGGTTCGAGCCCTGGTCCAGGAAGATCCCACATGCCGCGGAGCAGCTAAGCCCATGCGCCATAACTACTGAGCCTGCGCTCTAGGGCCCATGAGCCACAACTACTGAAGCCCGCACGCCTAGAGCCCATGCTCCGCAACAAGAGAGGCCACCAAATGAGGAGCCTGCGCACTGCAACGAAGAGTGGCCCCTGCTCACCACAACTAGAGAAAAGCCTGCGCACAGCAACAAAGACCCAATGCAGCCAAAAATAAAAATAAAATAATTTGTTTTAAAAAAGATCATTTTTGTCCTTGAATTTGATCAGGGCTGTTTCTGCAATGCTGTTATCTGCTACCTTATTTTTTTCTTTTTTTTTTCTGTACATGGATCAAGTGTATGGGGCTGTTCTTCCTCAAGAGGAATCTGTGATAATGAATCTGGAGAAGAAAATTTTGAGCCAAAAGCCTTTTTGATGTGACAATTTAACTCTGACTCTTGTTTGCTATAATAATGTATTATAGGCACATTACCTTTGGGGGAAGATGTCACCTGGGGGGTACTGCGGGATTCATTTTGGAGAAGGGGTCTGGAAGTCTTGCCCAAAAATCTTTGCAATGGGAGGAATGGGACTGAAGCTAAAGGAGAGCAAACCAGGTACTGCTCCATTATCCCTTTCAAAAGCCTAGCTCTGCAAATGATTGAGTTTGCTCTTTCTGGGAGGAACCCAATACATCCCAGGGACAGAGTCATCTACAGATGCAATGAAGAAGAAGAAGAAGAAAAGGAGAGTGGGGAGAGAAAAAGAGAGACTCCATACCTACATTCAAATTTCCTTTCTCCCTCTCCCAAGAATTATGCAGATCTTTATTAGAATGCTACCATGCCAACCAGATAAACAGGCAACAATTATTTAAATGCTTCACTTGTTCTTGCTTAGATATTGATATTAGCCAGAGCCCACGTCTGAATCTCATAACTGTTCTTTAAGCCGAAAGAATATGATTTAGCATATAGAGAGGGCAACCAACTATACTTGAACCTTGGAGTCTAACACTGGTGGCCAGCAGAGCACATAAGGGGTGGTGTCCAGGGCCATGACTACAGTAAATTTTGGAGTAGCAAATTCCTAATGAAGTAGTTTAGGCAGTCCTCAGACTCTCCCAGTTACCAAAAAGAAAACAAAACAAAAAAAAACCCACCCGTTTCCTCTAAAGCATGTGTCCTTAATTATAATCCACAGACCTCCATGGACTTATACATAAAATTTTTGCTGTCAATCCCACTCCTGGGCATATATCCAGAAAAGATGAATGCTCTAATTCAAAAAGATATACGCACCCCAATGTTCATAGCAGCATTATCTACAATAGCCAAGATATGGAAGCAACCTAAGTGTCCATTTACAGATGAGTGAATAAAGAAGATGCGGTGTATATATATGTGTGTATATATACATATATATAAGTATATATGTATATACATATACATACAATGGAATATTACTCAGACATGAAAAAAATGAAATAATGTCATTTGCAGCAACATGGATGGACCTAGAGATTATCATACTAAGTGAAGTAAGTCAGAGAAAGACAACAGTATATGATATCACTTATATCTGGAATCTAAAAAAAAGTACAAATGAACTTAATTACAAAACAGACTCACAGACATAGAAAAGAAGCTTATGGTTACCAAAGGAGAAGAGGTGGGGGGGATAAATTGGGAGTATAGGATTAACAGATTCACACTACCATATATAAAATAGATAAACAACAAGAATTTACTGTATAGCACAAGGAACTATATTCAATATCTTATAATAAATTATAGTGGAAAAGAATTAAAAATAATATATATATGCATATATATATGTATATATAACTAAATCACTTTGCTGTATATCTGACACTAACACAATATTGTAAATCAACTATACTTCAATTAAAAGAAAATTGCTGGACTTCCCTGGTGGCGCAGTGGTTGAGAGTCCGCCTGCCGATGCAGGGGACACGGGTTCGTGCCCCGGTCCGGGAAGATCCCACATGCCGCAGAGCGGCTGGGCCCGTGAGCCATGGCCGCTGAGCCTGCGTGTCCGGAGCCTGTGCTCCGCAACGGGAGACACCACAACAGTGAGAGGCCCGCGTACAGCATAAAAAAAAAAAAAAAGAAAATTGCTGTCTATGAAGAAATTGGATTGGATGGGAGAAAAATAGCATCTCTATTTCCATTAACCTCCAGTTGAAATTTAGCATACTTAAATGCTTATCAATGTAGGCAACAATCAGAAAAACTATTTAGAAATCATAGCTATTTTCATATCAACAGAGTTATTACAGACATTTCAAAATATTATGTATGCTCATCCATATTATAAAATTACAGGTATTGACATAGGCTGATATCATTATTTAATATGTTAATAAATAAATACATGTATTACTATATCATGAATTTATATTTCCAATATTTTGATAACTAGATTTTAATAAAATTGCCTTTCTTTTTGATTCTGTGCAATGTGTTTTAAGCACCAAAACGTTATTCTGAGAAGGCACCTATAAGCTTTACCAGTTTGTCAAAGCAGTACTTGGCACAAAAAAGCTAAGAAGCTCTGCTATAGAGCATCACTGTTTTTCCTGAGGATGTGACAAAAACAGCTAGAACTCAGGTACCCTAAAGCAGTATTTCACAAGTTGAAGAATCAATCGTACAGGCTTTTTCACAGGGAGAAAGTATGCAGGTATACATAAAATTAAACATAAACCCCTTTATACCTATAGGTCTAACATACAATGAAATCAATATGTATAAATTAAACATAAATGAAACTACAAAACTAATAAGATTTAAATTAATTACATTAATGAATTAATATTAACAGTGTTCTGCTAAGACACCATGAATATGGTGCTGACTCCTGAAGCACAAGTTCTCCTGTATTTGGGAAGCTTATGCTACCATGTATCCCCGCTGAGTAAGTCTGTTTTTCTCTATTTTAACTGCCACAAAGGCGTCCTTTGTACAACATGCCAGTACATACTTTAGTTCTGCAATTGAGAAGACTACCAAATCTGCCTCTGTTCCTTTCTCGATGGCTAGCAAATGTCTAAGAAATACAGCTTGGCAGCAACTTTATCAAAAATAGAAACACAAATACAGTCACCAAAATTTTATCTCAGTACTTGCTATAAGATGGTTATCCAGGTTATCAAGAGTAGGTGTGTATTATTTTTTATTACCATTGAAATGAAAGCATACATTTAAGAAGTTCTTATAAAGAATTCTTGGGTCCCCCAGAAAAAAGCTGAGGTCCCTCAGCCCCCAGATGAAGAAATACTGTCCAAAAAACAACAGAGGAATGATGTCATTCACACATATAAGCACAGATTCCCCCTCCAAACCACTCAATAATCTGTAGTCAGTAATGTAGAGAGGCGGGCACATGAACCTGAGAACAGCATAACTGACTTACGAAGAATATAATTAAGACATCCAGGATTCCACTCTGGACAGGATTAGAAAATGTCAGGGAAAAAGGAGAAGGGACTTTATCTGATTTCAGATGTCTAATGAGAGCCCCTCTCCCCATATTCCATCCTTGGATAGTTTCCTGATGAATAGTAACCCAAGTAAAACTTCAGGACTTGCTCTGATCCTCTTAGCTTCGTATTCTCGCAGAACTCACTTACAAGCTAATAGAAATACTGTGTTAAAAGCAGAAAACTAGGAAGAAAGAATAATCTTAAGGTTTCTGATTGGTATACAAGCTTTCTACATGCAGCAAGTTCGGAGTATGTGTTCAGGGCATTTTGGTACAGAGTTATCAGTGCTAATAAATCACTGCTATTTAGACAGTTTCACTGTCAATCCAAGTCATTTTATCTTCAGGGACTGTATAGTTCATTGAGGAAAAAAAAATAAATACAAGGTGAAGAATTGTTAGAAGAGTGGTTGAAATAAATTATGGTATAATGAGAGTACGGAATGCTATTTAATCACTGTAATAATGAATTAGAGCTAAATCATTGTCTTAGAGATATTTACATGAAGTATTCTTGAGTGAGAAAAACATTATGTAGAAAACTGTACATAATAAATGTGATCTCATTTTTTGAAAAACAAAAACGACAAAAACACCTCTATGTGTATGTCATTCTGTATACAAGTTTGTGTATATATGTTTATATATGATTTATGAGCATGGAGAAAACTGTAAAATCATACACACCAGATTGTTAAGATGGGTTAACTGTGGGCAGAAATAAGGTAATATGATGCAAAAGGAAGAAGAATTGAAGTGATTTATGCAAAAAAAGGAGATAAAGTCTTCCGTTTTAAAATAATATATATAATATGGTCATATTTATTCATTACAGAAAGAAGAAAAACCAATTCCCAATGTTGGAGGAAATGAAAAAGAAGCAGTAGAGTAGACAAGGAAGGTAAAACTGATTGAGGGGTAGGAAATACTTCCAGAATGGCACGGTAAGACCCTCCAAAAATCTGTTCCTCCATAGAAACAGTAAAAACACTGGGAAAAAAATATCAAAATCAGATTTTTCAGAACTTTGGAATTTAACCAAAGGCTTGCAGCAGAGGAACATTTGTTCAAGAAAAATGGCTGAATCACAGTGAGAACTATGAGCTTTGTAGCGTTTTTTGTTTTCATTTCTGGGTTTTTTTTGGCTGTGTTGGGTCTTCGTTGCTGTGTGCGTGCTTTCTCTAGTTGTGGTGAGCGGGGACTACTTTTCGTTGCAGTGCACAAGCTTCTCATTGCTGTGGCTTCTCTTGTTGCGGAGCACAGGCTCTAGGCTCGCGGGCTCAGCAGCTGTGGCTCGTGGGCTCTAGAGCGAAGGCTCAGTAGTTGTGGTGCACGGGGCTTAGCTGCTCCACAGCATGTGGGATCTTCCTGGACCAGGGATAGAACCCGTGTCCCCTGCATTGGCAGGCAGATTCTTAACCACTGCGCCACCACCAGGGAAGTCCCACTTTGTAACATTTTTAACTTGCCATATTCCCATCACCCTCTCCTCAGTTCTACAGGAGCCTTGAAAACCAATGAGCTTGCAACCATGGTATCTATAAAAACCAGCAACCTAGGGGGAAGAATGGGTCTGAAGCTCCCCAAAAAGCCACCCGCAGAGAATTATCACCATTCAACTTGTCTAGAAGCTCCCTGGAAAGGATCCATTCTCAGTACTTGTCTTTACTTGATCTGACTCAGAGCTTTCTCTTTGCAAAAAGTTCTATCCCCAGGGTACGTGTGGAAAACAATCTGTGGCAATTGTTTAACATCACAGCTACCTGAGGCAAGGATACCTGTTGTAAATAAGAGGCTGACCAAAACACTTAAAAGGAAGAACTAGGGAATGAGATGTCTGAAGAGGCCTTTGAAAAGCTCTAACATATTCCCTGGGATACCAGAAGGCCAGGGCTGTGCCTATATCCAAGAAAAATATGAAAAGCCAGTCACAAAAGCCACACATTTATTGTATGATGCCCTTTATATGAAATGTTCAGAATAGGCAAATCTATAGAGACTGAAAGTAGATTAGTTTTGGACACAGGCTGAGGGAGAGGGGAAATGAGGAAAAATGGATACAGCATTTCTTTTTGCAGTGATGAAAATGTTCTAAAATTAGAGAGTGGTGATAGTTGACAACTCTGTGAATACATTTTAAAAATACTGAATTATATGTATTAGAGGTCAAATTTAATGGTACGTGGATTATACCTCAAAAAGCTTTCTGTAAGTGAATGAGAGGTATGATGTGTTTTCATCTGATATAGAAGATTTAGGAGCTGGTCATCAAAGAGCACAATGAGAGAACAAAACACTTTACGCTTTCAGCACATTAGCCCACTCTCATGTCACTTTAATTCCTGATTAGAGTTTCTAGGCTATTTTATTTTGTGCCATATTATTTTTAACCCAAAAGCTCTTGGTTGGTCAAAGAGTTTTTCCCTCTCCTTAAAATTCAATTTATGCTTAAATATTTATAAAATATATAAGAAGAAAAGATGAAAATAAAAATCTAAACACAGAATGCAACCTAGGAAAATCCCTTGCTGAGATACAGCATGAAAGCTAACTATGGGCCTTCTTCCTTTCCATATTACAACTGGTTTTCAAAATGTAACTAATGAAATTCCAGATGTAACGGATGTCACATAAAGCCTATTTCACATTTACAAAGCTCTGCCACACAGTGTAACCTAGGAGGCATCTGGCTAAAACTTTACAAACTGCAGTATTCTTTGCTTTGGCATGATATTAAGGACCCCCAAAAGGAAGTGTCTTAAGGAAAGGCTATTTCCTGGTACTTTTTGCCAGGAGTTCTCCCCTTCGTTTTCTACCCAGGATATTGAGAAGGACAGAATGTCTCGCCACTGTATTTTTGGACTAGAGTGGACTCAAAAAGCTTTTACATATGCCAGAAATTTAGAATGACACTTTAATTAGAGAATAATATTTTTTTTAAAAAGGAATAAAAGTAAATTCTCTGCTAGGTGTTAGTAGAGAAATAAGCATTAAATTATACTTTTAAGTAAAATTGGTTAAATAAACACCAAGTGAGAAGTGTGATTTGGCATCACCAATAAAAAGAGGTCAGATATTAAATTTTTGAAATGACTGTAGTTCATTTATTTATTCATTCAACAAATATTTTGTTGAGCACTGGCTATAAAGCAGTAAACAAAATACATTACTCTCCTGGAGCTTAAAATTTGCTCAGAAATGCTCCTGCTACTGAAAAGAAAGCAATGAAATTAAATAAGGAAGCATGAAATACTTGAAAGAACGCTGGTCTAGGAGTCCCAAGACCTGAATCCCAATTCCATGGCTACCAATTAGTAAATAAGTGACACCGGATACATCAACTTAATTTCGCTAAGCCTCAATTTCATACCTTGAAAAATGGTCTGTATACCTGTCCTGCATACCTTGTCAGCTAATTATAAGGGCCACAGAGAGATAAACAACAAGGTCTTACTGTGTAGCACAGGGAACTATATTCAATATCCTGTGATAAACCATAATGGAAAAGAATATGAAAAAGAATATATATATATATATATATGTATAACTGAATCACTTTGCCGTACAGAAGAAATTAACACTGCACTGTAAATCAACTATACTTCAATAAAATTAAAAAAATAATAATAAGGACCACAAAGAAAATATTCAAACTTGCCCTGAAAACTATCGAAAGCTCTATACTCACAGACTAGCAGTATTACTGAAGTGTATGAAAAACTATCAAATCCCTAACAATAAATAATTTTAGTTATTATAGACAGTCTATCGAGGGTCTATGTGGTGAGACAGTAAAGCCCAAGGCTAACTGTCAAGTACATTAACAAGACAGAATGACACATTTTCAAAGGTTTTGACCTTTCTACATTTACTCATTCTAATTTCACCTGGGTTTCCTTTACATGTCAAATTACGTTCATATTCTCAAGCAATGTTCCACCCATAGGAAGAGAAAATGAGTCAAACAGACCCCCATCAAACTTCCAAACTGAGCAGCAAGGACCATATGTTTCTTTACTCTTCAGGGTATGTGTTTATCACCTCTATTTGAATCTTAACAAATGACAGAACTTTCAAAACAGAGACAAATCCACCTTGTAAAAGAAAATAACAATTGCTGTAATTGCAACCACATTAACTGGACTGAGTTTTTGCTTAAATTACTTCTGCCCTTTTGTTGAAAAACACTGCCCTAAGAATAATGAAGTGCTTGTTATAAAGCAGAAACTAACACACCATTGTAAAGCAATTATACTCCAATAAAGATGTAAAAAAAAAAAAAAAAGAATGAAGTGCTGAAGACATGACTGAAATATTAAAAAATCAAACTCTTGAGGAAAACAAATTTTACTTAGCATAATTTGGGTTTGTAGTATTACCGTCAGGTAATGAATATGAATCCGTATAAATCGCTGGTGAACTCTTAAGCATAAGAAACAGTTAATATCTATCAGTGCTCCATGAAACAATGGAAGCCAAACATTCTGACTCTTTGGGGCTAGAGAGAGAGAATAATCCTGCGTTTCTTCAGATACTGGCAAACATACTATGATAGCTTAAGAGTCAGCTTAGTCCTTCCCTTCCTGGCTCAGAATGAAAATAAATATTCTGTCCTAGACCTAAGATGTGACTTCCCTTTGGAGGTTTTCAGGAAGGAGGGAGCAACAAACAAGAAAGTGATCAGGGATGAATGGGTTTTGGGTAATTTTCAATCACATAACCTTGTTTTAGGAAGTAGAAAGTAAGACTCAAGACAACTGCAGAGAAAGCTCTTAACAGTGACTGTGCTGTGATTATGATTTATCAGTACTGACTAGGTAACTTTCCACACTAATCCACTCCCACTAGCATTCTGGAAGGTTAGTAACTTTACTAAAAAAATTGGAGGGGTATTGAGGGATAGAGTCACATTCCGGAGCATATCATCTGTTGCCATCTAACTGGACCCATCTCCACACTTTCTGTCTTCTCTCTCTCTCTGCAAGCAGTTTTTCTGGAACAAATACCTCCATTTGTCCTCAAATAGAAGTTTTGGCCATGCCATTTTCCTCAAGGTGTGATTATCTGTCAGTCACCAACAAGTAAAATAAATTGCATAGCC
Organism: Monodon monoceros; assembly: GCF_005190385.1. Taxonomy (NCBI): domain Eukaryota; kingdom Metazoa; phylum Chordata; class Mammalia; order Artiodactyla; family Monodontidae; genus Monodon; species Monodon monoceros. The sequence continues at coordinate 66,663,815 of NW_021703777.1, read as the reverse complement.
AATAAAACCAGGAAATGAGAGAGAACACACAGACACCTCGAAAGCAGATGAAGGGATAGCTCCTGTCAAATCCCTTGGCATTTGATTATAGAACTGCGTGCCTGGTCTTCTCACTTCTCACTGTAAGCATCTCACTGCAAACATTTTCACCACATAACTAATTGACTGTAAGGCAATTCTGCAATGAAAGGTAAGCTACCTGGTGACAGTTTGGTTTCAACGGGTTGAAATGTGTTATCATTTCTTCCACTTAGAGACGTTATTGATGGCTTTATTGAGCTGACAGAAGACGATTTGCTTTGTGTTGGTTTCTTATCTTGAAACACTGCACTGGAGGAGAAAGAGGCTGAGGGCCTCAGAGGCGCAGAGTTGAACCTACATTTCCCATAGAACTTTGGAAAGTCTATCAATGGACGTGTGACAGTATGCGAGGAACAAACACCAGTGGAGAAGGCTTTCACAGTGCAACACAGAACTCAGTTACGAATATGCATCCTAGTATTTGGAAACTGATACCTCTCTTAACAAAGGAACAAATTTTAGCAAAAAAGAAAAAGCTCAATGCTGAACGAGGAGACAAATCAACAAGCCAAAAAAAAGTGTATAAAAATACTATAAACAGAAGACTTGGAAGACAAGGTACAACTCACAAAATAAAATCAGTTATTTGTGCAGTGTCACCATGAATCTACACACATTTTAAACATATTCAAAAATTTTGTATTTAGCAATGTCCTTTTAATTGTTATTCATTTCTCACATTTCATTATGTCTTTATAAATGTCCCTCTTTCATTTTTCATTTTATATCTTTCATGGTTAAATTGCCTTACAACCAATTAATTATGAGGCAGAAATGCTTACAGCAAAGATATCTAAGGCAAAGATGCTTACAGCGAAATTACCTCGAAGAACCACAGAATTAGGATACCTGCCACAAGGCACCAATAACAAAATAAGTAACTTAGTTTACTTATTAATTTAACCATCTCAAAATAAGTAACTTAAAACTTAAAAAACAGAACCACCGTAAAATCGACACTGTCATACTGGGGCAAGCAGCATCAATTTTTATGTCTCAGAAACACTGAATGGCATTGGTACCTTCTTATTTCTTACTCCAGTCCCTATCTGGATGGCTGAGCTGAGGGCATTTCATGTTTAGGAACAGGGCACTTGGCTCTGCTTGCTAGATAAGGGAGCAGAGCTCTTCCTGTGTGACCAGTAAGTGATTGTGATTAAGAGCATCAGTTGCCACACTTAAAAATCTACCTGCGGGTTCCACAGACATTAAAGGGCCCAGCTACTTAGTACCTTCAGACTTACTTGTGCTCCTGTGATTTTGGTCCCCTGGGAGAGAAGCATCCATAGTCCAGGCTGGAATGTGTTGGGTGGGATTGGCAGTAGATGTCCCGGTGCTCTCGTTATGAGCTGTACTTGGAAGAATAACATCATACACATGGACTTCACCATCAGTGACCAAAGGTTCACTCCCGTTTGATTTAAAATAGGCTTTTTTTAATGTTCCTGAAAGACCAAAAAAAGATATTTTAAAACATTACTAGAAGTATTTATTTTACTTTATTTTATTTTAATTTTACTTTTTTTAAAAAAATAATATATTTATTTATTTATTTTTGGCTGAGTTGGGTCTTCGTTTCTGTACGAGGGCTTTCTCTAATTGCGGCAAGCAGGGTCCACTCTTCATCGTGGTGCGTGGGCCTCTCACTATCGCAGCCGCTCTTGCTGCGGAGCACAGGCTCCAGACGCGCAGGCTCAGTAGTTGTGGCTCACGGGCCCAGTTGCTCCGTGGCATGTGGGATCTTCCCGGACCAGGGCTCGAACCCGTGTCCCCTGCATTGGCAGGCGTATTCTCAACCACTGTGCCACCAGGGAAGCCCCTTATTTTATTTTTATTTATTATTTTTGGCTGCACTGCATGGCTTGCAGGATCTTAGTTCCCCAACCAGGGATCAAACCCGTGCCCCCTGCAGTAAGGGTGCGGAGTCCTAACCACTGGACTGCTAGAGAATTGTCTAGAAATATTTATTTTAAAAAACGTATTAGGGAAACTCTAGAGCTGCTTTCCCAGGCAAACGCAAAGAGAAAATGATGGCCAGCAAGACCACCCACTTCTCGAGACAACCAGTAGTTTCTCTTCTGTCATAGATCACATAACCCTGTGAGGTGGCTACTGCTTCTCAAGAGCTAAAGGTTTAGAAATTGAGTCTCCCATCCAGGTTTCCTAGTGCCCAAAGAATTTAGGGCAATTCTACCTCACCTGGGACTCACCACAAATAAAATGTGGCAAATCTTACAGTGTTTCCTTCCTGCTTTCTCAGTGTCTCAATTTCACACATCATTTTAGGCTCCTCAGTACCCAGGACACAAGCTCTCCCTATCTTTCTACCTGCCACAAAGGACAACAGTGCCAGCTTACCTGCGGCCTTCTATTTCTCCACACTTGGCACTAAATTTCAGTGAACTACACACAACAGATAATAAAAATAATAGGGCTCAAATATTTCCCAACACTCGTAGAAACCACCCCCCCCCCAAAAAAGTAAAATTCCAATTCCAGCAAAACTAAAAGAAGAAACTATATTATCTTCATCTTCGACCAGAAGCTATAAATTTGATTATAAGAAATAGGCATTAAACTAAGATTATCAACTGGTCACTTCCTCAAGGTATTTATTCATGGACAAAATAAAGAGTCCAACCTAAGACTATTGGGAATCCCCTAGCTTTAGCTTTAGGCAGAAAATCTGAAAAATTTGAAAGAGATCATGTATTTTTAACTCAGTCAAAATAGACAACAGAGTGTTTCCAGAACATAGCACTCTGGTTGAGTATGCCACGAAAATAAATGAATGTGATATTGATCCATTATAGAAATACCCAAGGGAGACTTTTTTTTCCCTAAAAGCATTTACAGTGAATGCTCTACTTGGCTCTCACTTTTCCAAGCAGCCCATGGACCATTAAAAAAAAATATATATATATAAATAAAATGTTTAATATCAGTCTACAGAAAAAATTTCTCTCCATGTGCTTGACACTTGGAAAACATTAACTACAAATCAAAATTGAAAAGCAGCTGTTTTCTAGCTAACTAAGGTCAACAGGATTCTAAGTAAAACGGTGGAGTGTAAAAGCTAAATCATGACCATGTGGTGCAGGTAACACACTCCCCAAACTGTGCGATTATGAATAAATATTAAATGCAGTAGGTGAAATGAAAGACTTCATTTAATTGTTTATGATTTTCAAAATGATTTAGAATTGATCCTAGATCAAGATAAATGTGATAGATTTGTTCTCTATATAATGTCTATTTTATTCATACAGAAAAATTTACTAATTAGATATAATTTTATTTTTCACTTATTAGTTGCTCTCTTCTTTGCTAATTTTGGCATAGAGATTTTGCACATAACGTGTTATTTCCACTAACATGGCTATAATGAATGTATAAGACCCATAAAATCAATTTACTTATCACACTGACCCTATAAGTCAGCATCCAGCTCTATCAACACACTTTGAGCAAATGCCAACTCCTCAGTTATATCCCTGTGTAATTCACTTAAAGGGAGTTCCTTATCGTATGAAATATTTCAACAGTTGTTCTTAACATTTTGTTTGTAATAACTAGCCTTATTAATAATCTTTCCTTTAATTTTTTCACCTAACCATAGGGGTGAAAGTGCTAATAATATCTGTTTACTCTAAAATATTCTTTAAACACCAACTTTTTCAGGAAACACTGCCTTGAAAAACAACTTCCTTAAAAAAAAAAAAGCAGTTTCCTTGCTCTTAAACTCTCCATATCAAAGCAAGTTGGCAGAATAGAAAGATAACACATGATATACGGTAGTTGCTGCAGCTAATGTCCCTAAACTATATTTTTGAGAGAAAGACAAAGATGACAAGCCTAAAGGACCTGTCTTTAAAAGCCTAAACTGACTAGACCATTTGTTTTCAAGCATCTCTGGAAACTAACCAACACTCAACTCACAGTTGGTCCTCTATTACGCATTTTTTAAAAGCACAAAAGACAGAATTCAGTAAGACTAAATACTGTTAAGCTACATCACGATGAGCTACAAAAATGCTGAGAGATATCAGCCCAAAGTAGAGTGTTCATTCTTTCAGTGTTGCCCCATCCTTTTCCACATTCCTATTTTAACAGTGCTGTGGTTAAAAGTACAGATTCTACAGGCTGACCACCTGGGTTTAAATCCCATCACTACTTACTAGCCCTGAAACTTTGGGCAAACTCTCAACTGCCATAAAATAAGGAAAATCAAAGTACCTCCCCTTATTGGGCCGGCCATTAGGATCAAATTAGTCAATACATACATAAACACTTGGAACAGTTCCTGGCATACAGTAAGTTCTCAATAACTGTTAGTCATTACTACACAGTAATAGTAATGAAAGTAAAATTGTCTTCCTTAGGGCTACTAAGGTACTTTTATATTTTATTTTTATTTTCGGCTGCACTGGGTCTTCGTTGCTGCGCATGGGCTTTCTCTAGTTGCAGTGAGCGGGAGGCTACTCTTTGTTTCAACGCGCGGGCTTCTCATTGCGGGGGCTTCTCTTGCTGCGGAGCACGGGCTCTAGAGCGCAGGCTCAGTAGTTGTGGTACACAGGCTTATTTGTTCCGCAGCATGTGGGATCTTCCAGGACCAGGGCTCGAACCCGTATCCTCTGCATCGGCAGGCAGATTCTTAACCACTGCGCCACCAGGGAAGTCCTAAGGTACTTTTAAATAAATGCCAATTTCCTTTTACTCTAAGTGCATCCCAGCATAATAAAACGGCTAAGGTAATTTTCAAAAGTGAATCACTTAACCCACTTTTGGAGTAAAACAACTGTGACTCTTTCACGCTAAGTTATTAATAGAAGGCCACATTACATCAAGGCTGTATGGCTCAAAAGTGTTTCAGCTATAACACAGCTCTATTTAACAATGTTTAAGAAACAGTCTGCATTTCCAACAATAATAGTCAAGTATTACTGATCATTTACAATGAGTGGATTGAGCACTGTGGCAGCAAAATAATGCTCCCCCCAGAGATGTCCACATCCCGAGTCCCAGAACCTGTGAATAGGTTACTTTACATACCTTACATGGCAAAAGGGATGTTGCAGATGTAAGTTAGGGAATCTGAGATGGGGAAATTATCCTGGATTATTCAGGTGAGCCCACGGTAGTCATGGAATCCTTGTAAGCAGAAGAGGGAGGTGAGAGAGTGTGTGTCAGAGCTATGCAGTGTGAGAAAGACTCAATGGGCCATTGCTCATTTTGAAGATGGCAAGGGGCCACAAGCCAAGGAACGCAGGAAGCCTCTAGAAGCTGGAAAAGGCAGAAAACAGACTGGCCCCTAGAGCCTCCAGAAGGAATACAGTACTACCGACACCTTAATTTTAGCCCAGTGAGACCAATTTTGGACTTCTGACCTCCATAACTCTAAGGTACTATATTTGTGTTATTTTAAGCTACCAAGTTGTTACAGCAGCAATAGGAAACTAACACAGGCACCTTACTAAGTATCCTCACTATGAGCATTTATTGAGTTAGCCTTCCAACAATCCCATGAAACAGATGCTATAATTAACTCTTCTTTATGAAGTTTCAGAGGGAAGGAAACCAAAGCTTACGGAAGTTATTTAACTTTACCCAAGAACTGAGTTGGGACGTGACACATACCCATACACACACACCCACACACCCTTCTCATTTTGGACAAGGTATATACAAGTTAAAAAAAATCAACCATCATCTGGATGTTAAAAAAATTTATTTTCCTATGATATGAGTTTGAAATTAATTCCTTACCTTTATATCCCTAGCCACGTGGTAACATTTACTTTGCATTTTCTATGTGCCAGGAACTATGTATTTTACTCTCTGCTGAAAGTAAATCACAAAATTTAGTAAGAGTTTCTTGTCATCGAGATGTTTATGGATTAGTTGGCGGAGACAGGCATGTAGCCTAAAACTACAGACCATGATACAAATGCTTTGAGAATGATATGCATAGGACAATCCGGTGACAATGATTAGAGAAGAAGTTGTCATTCCATTTGAGAAAGTCAGGAAAGGTTTCTTAGGGAAGAAGATCCTCCATGTGAATCTTAAAAGATGAGTAGGGATTTTCTAGGTTTGAGCCTAGAAAATTTGTGGGCAAGAGGGAGTTGTAGTAATAGGGAACAGAGAACTTTCTAGATAGAGCAAAGGGGAAAATATGCAAAAGCTGACTAGCAGGTAATTAAACATGGCTGGCACACAGGGGACTGGCAAGAGAAAAGGTTTGAAAGGAAGTAGAAACCAGACTGGGAAGGATATTCCTGTCATAGGTTTGGAATTGATCTTGTTGTGATAGAGAAATTTTGCAGAGTCTTAAATGGGGTAGAATGTTATAATGATCACTCTGGCAACAGGGTGATGCTTGAAAGGGGCTAAGTCTAGCAGTTAGAAGGCTATTGCAAGAGTCCAAGTGAGAAAAGAAGGACTGAGTCAAGGCAAAAGCAGTGAGAACAAAGGGAACATTTGGGAGAGAGCTTTCAGAGGCAAAATTGTAAGAACATGATGGAAAGAGTCAGAGGTCCCTTCAAGGTTTCCGGTTTGAATTACTGGGTAAATGAAGATATTTACCAAGATGGGGTGGTTGCGTTAGTGTTATTCATCAAATATTTTCAATTCTCTCCCATTCTACTAGGGCACATGCTGGGGTTACATTCTTTTGCCTCATTCTGTCTCTTGATATCTTTGATGTTGGTCAAAGGATACAAACTTCCAATTATAAGATGAGTAAGTTCTGGGGATCTAATGTACGGCATTGTGATTATAATTAGTGATGCTGCATTATATACTTTTTTAAAAGTATAAAAAAAGTATAGAAGTTACTCCAGGGCTCTCTTTCTTTCTTTCTGGCACAATAACCACAAAGGTTCAAGATGATGGCTGGTCCATCAATTTAGTCCTTTAATGACCTGAATAAGCATAGCCCCCCCTGCCATCTTGCAGAGCACATGTTGCAAATGAGAAACTGACCTTCATTGTTGTTAAGCCACTAATATATTAGAATTATTTGTGTTACACAGCATAGCATAGCCTGCCCTGACTGATACAATAGATAATAGAGAATGAAAAATAAAAGTTGTAGAAGCTTCCTTTTGTTACTGTAATTATTATAAATACATTGAGTAAAAAATGCTATGAAACATTCAAGGGGAAAAAAGTCTAAATCCGGGGCAATCTAAACACTTCCTCCAGAAGGCCTTGCCAGACTTCCCCACAAATGTGCATCTTCTCTGTGTTCCCAGAGCACACTCTGCATATACCACATACACACTCAAGTGAAATTGTCTGTTTTCTTGTCTGCCTCCTCGAAGGTCGGAAGGTATATTATGCATGCCTGCATCTCAAGCACCCAGCAGAATGCTTGGCACCAGTGAAGGTCTCAATTACTTGTTGAATGCATGAATGATGAAGGAAGTCATGGGAGAAGGTGATATTGTCTAGAGACCTATGGGTGCAAAGTGAGAAGAGAGCTTAGGACAGATGCCCCCAAATTTACTGGATAGGTAGAGAAAGATGAGCTTATGGAGACAGAGAAAGAGCCGCCAGAAATAGAAGGAAAATTAGAAATGATAATATCCAGGCAAAGCAGAAGAGCATTTCGAGAAGAAGGGACTACACTTTGAGTGCAAGGCTTTAGACTGCCCTTTCCAAAACTTTAGACATAATGCATAACCTCAGGCCTAAGGAATTAACGAAAAAATATTTTCAGGTTTGAGAACTCTATGTTTTTGCATCTGCTCAGAAGACCAGCATTATTAAAGGAATTTGGAGAATTAAATAAGGAACGTGGAGTCAGGTCATAAAAGGGCATGGAAAATCTTAAGGTTTTGGTGAAAAGAAATCAGGATCTGGGAAGTTTTCCATTTTAAAATGATATTCAAAACATAACACTATAAGTTAGGAAGTTAAGATTCTTATCATTCCAAATTCTTGTAAAAGCCACAAGCTGCTAAGAAATTCGGTAAGAGAAAAACTATATTTAAGTTCAATGATCTCCAGCTCATCTAGCATTTTTGAAGAGGAAAGTCACTTTTATAGAGGAATATTTCTCTTGAGTTCAAGAAAAACAAACTATTTTACCATATTTCCTATACTCCCCACCACTCTAATTTCTTTCTTCTTCAATGCGTGACAAAAATAAAAAATTAATAGGTCCCACATAGACTTTACATAGAATTAAGAAAACTAGGAATAGTAACCTTAGGCCATTCTTAAGCTTAAGGCTAAAACAAAATTTATTTTAGATGTGGATGAGTGGACGAGACTTTGAAACCAAGTCTTCAACAGCTGGGGAAAAAAAAGTTAAGAACATTCTAATGAGATGTGGGGGGACCACACCTTTGATGAAATCAAATTGAGATGAATAATAGTTTGCAAAAATCAGTGCAGACGTCTGGAGCCTGTGCTCCGCAACAAGAGAGGCCGCGAGAGTGAGAGGCCCGCGCACCACGATGAAGAGTGGCCCCCGCTCACCGCAACTAGAGAAAGCCCTCGCACAGAAACGAAGACCCAACACAGCCAGAAATAAATAAATAAATAAATTTAAATCATATGGGCTTCTAAGAAGACTTCTGCTTAAAAAAAAAAAAAAAAAAAATCAGTGCAGACCATACTCCAAAGCACATTTATAAGATGCTTGAAATAACTTTCTATTTTTTCCCCTGACACATTCTCTACCCACTTCAACCCTTTCTCTAGACAGGTGTCAAAAAACCCTTTTAACATCCCCAACCAGATCAATCACACCACTCCCCCACTCCAAAATCCTCATGGTGAAGGTCATGGTTAAAGCGCCACCCCCTCAGGGAAGGCTTCCCAGACCACGTTCAGGCCCCGTCAGCCCTTGTCTCAAAGAAACTCTCTTCCTGCATAGGAGTTACCTCTGTGGTAACTAATCAACTGTGTGGTCATTTTTAGGTGTCCCTCCTTCACTGAACTAGGAAGCCCATGAGGATATGCTGATTCAGGGCTGTGCCCAAGTCCCATAGGTTACTGCCTCAAATTTCACAGGCATTCAATAAAGGAATAAACAGTATCAAATTATATCTACTATTTTATGTCTGTTCAATGTTGCTCAACATGTCAACATAATTTTACTTTAAGTGTTGCATATATAATGTTTCTATATTATTTATAAATAATTTAAGGCAGATATCACTATCAGTCCAAGCTCTGATCAAGTATTCCATGGTACTAGCTGACTCTTGCAGTCCTGTGATGGAAGCACAACATGTGATGGAAGAACTAAACTGCTAGTTTAGCTCTTATAAGAGAGGAATGAGTCTCTGAAAGTGGCTCTCAGGCCTGAGCCTAACAGTCAAGTGAAACTTGGCATCACACTGCAAATCCAACAGTCGGTCAACTTTACTTCTTCCTAGCTACTTTACTAGCAATCAAACTATACTATGGCAATGGCTTGGTTGTAGGGTTATGGGGTTATAAATTATGGGATTACTATGATGATGGGTCATAGTTCACAGATTTTAGTTCTTACAGATAGAGTTAAAATGAGATAAGGACATTTTTGGTTAATTTTTGAGTGTAAGAGAACTATTTATTAACAAGTTATCTAATATTAGTAATGATATTCATAAGCAAAAACCAATTTTTTACTCTCATAATGAATGCTGTCACCTATAAAAACACTTTCACAATATGATACCATTATATGCAGAATCTAAAAAAAATGATACAAAAGAACTTATTTACAAAGCAGAAACAGACTCACAGACTTAGAGAACAAACTTACGGTTACCGGGGGGGAAGGGACAGATTGGGAGTTTGGGATTGACATGTACACACTGCTATATTTAAAATGGATAACCAACAGGACTTCCCTGGTGGTCCAGTGGATAAGACTTCGCATTTCCACTGCAGGGAGTGAGGGTTTGACCCCTGGTCGGGAAACTAAGATCCCACGTGCCACGCGGCATAGCCAAAAAAAAAAAAAAAAGATAACCAACAAGGACCTATGTATAGCACAGGGAATTCTGCTCAATACTCATATTAACTTAAATGGAAAAAGAATTTGAAAAAGAATAGAATGTATATGTATAACTGAATTACTTTGCTATACACCTGAAACTAACATGTTATTAGTCAACTATACTCCAATAGAAAATAAAACAATTTTTTAAACTAAAATAAATAAATAAAAACACTTTCACAGATATTATTTCATTTTACTTCCATAACAATTCTCTGAAATGAATAAGCATTATATTCCCCACCTTACAGAGAAGGTAAAGCATGTGACCAAAAGTCACCCATCTAGTAAATGGAAGAGTAAGATGCTAAACCCAGACCTCCTAGCGTTGAGTTATAAATTCTTTCTTCTAGGTCACATGGCCCTTCAGTATTAGACTATAACTGAAAAATAAAAACCCAAGTATAATATTGTACCTTTCTTACTCTTCATTTTTCTCTTCAATTTCCTTCAAATACCTGAATCTTCATTTTAGAGTCCAAACTAAACTAAACGAAACCTTTGTAGCTCCAGCTTCAGTTTAAGGGGTTGAGGAGAGAAACGATTTGCTATTGCTCTTTTCTACAGCCTGCTGCTGAAATAATTATTCAGAAAGTCCAACTCTCTTATCTTCAGAAATTTCTGCCATCTTGACTTTACGCATGCCAGAAGCCCAAAGAGACAAAATTAGAAACGCGTAGTGCATCTGTGTTTATTAGCATAAGGTTTTATTATCTCTTCCTAATCAATAAACTTCTCACTATTATCTCTTTGCCTTTTGAAGCTAGAGCTCCTGTTATTTGGCATTCCAGCATCCCTTAGCAACCCTTACAGACCCAGAAATAACTACAAAACTTTGAAAGAGCACGGATTTTAAGCGCAAACCAAACAGAACATTCTTAAAAGCAAGCAGAATCTAACGAGGTTTTTTAAACAAAGGTATAAAATGATTGTATCGCTCATTACAACAACAAACATCTCAGTTATAAAACAGGAAATGTTTATTTGGGCAGATATTACTTAATATATCTATATCAAATCATCTGGTGCAGAGCCTATGAAAAGAATGCTTTTGAAGACCGTCTGGAAAACACCCACTTTCTAAAGGTTACCTACATATAAGCCAAAATAGCACTAAGAAATGGTTACAAATTGGTTCACTTCCTAATCTCATATAAGTGATACAAGAAAAATCTACCCCTAGGTATAAGCCCAAGATAAATGAAAACATATGTCCGCACAAAAACTTGAACATGAAGGTTCAGAGCAACATTATTCGTAATAGCCGAAAGATGGAAACAACTAAAATGTCCATCAATTGATAAATGCATTTTTTAACGTGGTAAATCCATACAATGGAGTATTATTTTGCCATAAGGAATGAAGTACTGATAGATACTAAAATATGGATGAACCTTGAAAATATTATGTGGAGTGAAAGAAGCCAGTCACAAAAACCACATATGGTCATATGAAATGTCCAGAATAGGGGAATCTATAGAGACACAAAGTACATTAGCGGTTGCTTAGGGCTGGAGCACAGGGGAGACAGAAAGATGGGAGGGTGACAGATAGCTAAAAGGGAATAGAGTTTCTTCTTGAGGTAATGAAAATGTTCCAAAATTGACTGTGGTGATGGTTGAACTTACCTGTGAATATATTAAAAATTATTGAATTACACATTTTAAATAGGTGAATTGTATGGTATGTAAATTAAATGTCAATAAAGTGATAAAAATGTTTAAATTTAATATATAAACAAACAAATAAACCCAATTAAAACACTGTTTTAATAGCACCCTGCCTCTTCTCAGAGGCCTCTAAGCTCTGAAGCACTTAAAAATGGGTTTTAAACTTATATTAGCATTCCACCCTGAGATTGAAAGGAAATATTCTTCACAGTGTGTGAGCCATTCCACACAGTGTTCCAAGAATGAGACTGTTAAAAATGACAGGGGGACTTCCCTGGTGGCGCAGTGGTTGAGAGTCTGCCTGCCGATGCAGGGGACACGGGTTCGTGCCCCCGGGGAAGATCTCACATGCCGTGGAGCGGCTGGACCCGTGAGCCATGGCCGCTGAGCCTGCGCGTCCGGAGCCTGTGCCCCGCAACGGCAGAGGCCAAAACAGGGAGAGGCCCGCGTACCGAAAAAAAAAAAAAAAAAAAAAATGACAGGAGTATGACTGAGGGAGCGTCTACCAGACAGACCCTCCCAGACATAACAACTATAAACTCTGGACAAAACACAAAAAAGCAACGACCCGACGGTACTGGAAAGGAAACAAAAGCAGGCCAAGTCTGGAGGGGAGGGGAGTCCTGGAAGAACAGAGAGGCAGAGGCGAGTTTCAGGGTTTTGTCCTGCCTTTAGCCCGAGAGCAGGCCAGAGCTGGCACCACGTGGAGCAGGACGATTAAAACCCCAATAGAAAACCTGCAGACTTCCTGGGCCGAGGCATTTTCTGTCCTCTTCTTACTTGTCATCCTGTGACCTCTGACCATCTCTCTGCCTTTAGCTTCTGTGGAACCCAGCATTTCCCGGTTCCTTTCCTTCTTCTCCAACAACACTTCCGGTATCTCTTGATGCTTTCTCTTTCCTTGTCTCCCCTAAACACCGGCATCCTCCAGGGATATGCCCCAAGATTTTTGGGCCTCTCACTGTTGTGGCCTCTCCCGTTGCGGAGCACAGGCTCCAGACACGCAGGCTCAGCGGCCATGGCTCACGGGCCCAGCCGCTCCGCGGCATGTGGGATCTTCCCAGACGGGGGCACGAACCCGTGTCCCCTGCATCAGCAGGCGTACTCTCAACCACTGTGCCACCAGGGAAACCCATATGCCTCCAGCTTTTTTTTTTTTTTTTTTTTTTTTT
>NW_021703777.1:66550861-66650792 GCF_005190385.1 Monodon monoceros | reverse complement strand
TTTGCGGTATGCGGGGCTCTCACTGTTGTGGCCTCTCCCGTTGCGGAACACAGGCTCCGGGCGCGCAGGCTCAGCGGCCATGGCTCACGGGCCCAGCCGCTCCGCGGCATGTGGGATCTTCCCAGACCGGGGCACGAGCCCGTGTCCCCTGCACCGGCAGGCGGACTCTCAACCACTGCGCCACCAGGGAAGCCCTATGCCCCCAGCTTTTAATCACTGCCCTTTCTCCTAACAATTCATCTACTCCCGCTGCTTCCACTGAGACTCCTACATTCATAACTGCACTTAGGCTCCCTTCTCAGCTTCCCTTCTGGATAGTTCCAGCTTCAGACTAGTAACAGTGGGGTGGGAGTTAAATTCTAAAGTCAGCGCAGAAGCCAGAAATCACACAGACTCACCATTTCCCTTGAAATTCCCTTAGGAAGGTAAGGTGTTGGACTCTTACAGTCCTCCATTTCTTGGCCCAGCTTGCACTGCTGAATTTGCTCACCATAAATGCACTTAAACTATGATTCCACTGTATTTAGTTGTTCCACAAGTATCTCCAACTTAACATGTCCTAACTGAACTTCCAGCCTGCCCTCCATCTACCTGCATCCCTCTCCTCTGCCTTTACTTCCTACGTTAACAGGTGGCACCAAAATCAACCTGGTTGCCCAAGCTAGAAATCGGAGAGTCAACCTTGATTTCTCTTTCTCCCTTATGCCAAAATCCAATCTGTCTTGATTTCCGTTGATTTTAGTGCACCAAATGCTTTAATCTAAGCCCTTATCATCTTTTACTTAGACAATCACCACTCGCCAACCTGTCTCCCTGCCTTCATTTCTTTATGCCTCCAGTCCCCTATAGTGTATCCAGGTCTTTTGTCTTTTGAAAATGCAAATACAATCGGATTTCTCCCCGCTGGGAAAGATCCTCCAATGGTAAACCACCACCCAGAGCAGTAGAAACAGCTCTTGGGCTTCCCTGGTGGCGCAGTGGTTGAGAGTCCGCCTGCCGGTGCAGGGGACACGGGTTCGTGCCCTGGTCCGGGAAGATCCCACATGCCGCGGAGCGGCTGGGCCCGTGAGCCATGGCCGCTGAGCCTGCGCGTCCGGAGCCTGTGCTCCGCAACGGGAGAGGCCACAACAGTGAGAGGCCCGCGTACCACAAAAAAAAAACACAAAAAAACAGCTCTTATAAATCATGCTAATTTTAATTTTAACTTCATTTATCTTTAATAATGGCATCACTTACCAACAAAGGGCAGCAGGATCACCAGCAGGACAACGAGAGCACAGATACATGGAATCAGGACCAGCAATAGGAAACGAAGAATATTCACAGTCGCCAGCTTCTGAGAGCAGCCATCACCCATGGTATCATCATGTGCTCCCAAGCCCTAAAGTAGGAGAGGAAAATGAAACGTGGTTTTAATACTACAAAGCAACTCAGTGCGTGGTATGACATTTCAGAGTACAGCTATCCATTTAAAGAAGCAGCATTCCTAAGAGACTTTCCTCCGTGTATTTTAGGGCATGAAATGAGGTTAGTCACCAAATCACACTAATAAATGAACAAATAACTACAAATCACATTCAGGGAAGAGCAAATCATCTATTTCTGAAATGTTTTTCAGGAGTATATGAACTTATAACGATACTCCATCTTGATTTTTTTTTAAATGTATCTGCTAATTTGGTTTTATTCCAAAGGGCTGTTCTTACCATGGCAAGAACTCACCTTGACCTAGAACTCTAAGCAAAGAGTGCCTAATACAGTGATAAAATACTGGTGAGTAGTTGTGGACAGGGCATTATCCAGACTTCATTCTTGTTTTGCTCATTAGTCCTAACCCAAATCTGCATGAATCTAGATCAAATAAGTTTTTAACCATTTATAATTCAGCAAGATTGAATATTACTGACCATGTATTTAGTGGCAAGTTGAACAGTGAAAAAGCCTGTTCTGTTGGCCACTGACAGGATGCCCTCCACTGTCCACACTGCCCCTGCAGCCCATCAATTTGTGAGAGAATGATGAGATGCAATGGAGATGGTTCAACGAGATAAAGTTCTTGTCTTCAAATTCTTTAAATTTTGCTTAGCTCAATCTCTTGCCAGAAACAATGTCTGGAAATTCATTTATTGCAACTGGCTTAGGGGAGTAATTTTTTCAACAGAGATGGAATTAAAAGCGATTTGAGTCACTATGAGCAACTCTTCTGATCCCATTGATGAAGATGTTTCTCATGGTTCTCTCTTGGACTTCTGACTCTCCTTGCCTTTCCCTCTCTGACAGTTTCAGAGCTTGAACTACAACCTTGGTGTACCCAGCTCTTGAATCTCTTGAGTCCTGAACTTCCTTTCAAGTTAAATCATATATTTCTGATGCCTAGTACATAGCATCATCTCTTTTCAACATGTCCAAAACCAAACTAATCTCCTTCTTTATCCATTGCCTTCAAACTAGTTCTCCTGACTTCCATATTTGTGCTAAAACAAACTCCATTATTCCTATAACCTCGAGACTCCGGACTTTTCCATCATCTCCCCATGCTATTCATTACCAAGTTTTGTTGGTTCTTCCTCTGTAAGAAAAATCTAATTTTTTAAATTGAATGACCTTTGAGAAAGAGCTTTATCAAAATCAAGAAGTTGTCCTAACCGATGATCCTGCATTTGATCTTTTCTGGTATATAACCAGTACCTGATAATTTCCCACGGATAAGAAAGCAACTTTGATGAGTTCTTCTGAATTGCAAAGCATATGTGATTCTCCATTTCTGCTTTATTCCTCCTACATCAAAATGAGTTCTGGTTCACTAACACATATTGCAAGCAGTATTCACTACATACACTGATGTGATGACACCCTCTGTAATTTTAAGAATTCTCCGTGGGAGATATTATTTGAAAGAACGTATGCTGTTAGCTTAAGAATGGCTTGATTTCCTAGATTAATGTCTGTACTGACCCATTCCCTTTGAACCTGGTTTAATCGACCAGCCAACGTGAGTTGATTCAGAGTTAGTTTACAATTAAGTGGCAGGAGGAGGTCATGGAAAGGACTGACCTACCAGTTGAACCATGAGCTGGACTCAGGCAATCAGAGGCTCCTCACCCCCTCTTCCGTCCTTAGAATATACGTTACGCCCACTGTTCCCACAGCCAAAGCCATTTTCAAGGACACAGCCTTGAGAGAGCAATGCGCTGTTGAGACCATCTGGATGGTATACATGACTGCATCCCGTTATGTCTTCTATATAAACTCTTAAGATTCTGGCAGGCATGGAGATCTAATCACCTTGCAGCTGTCCAAGACAAACCTTGCATGTAAGTTCCCTTGCTTATTAAAACTGCCATCTACCAATCTGGAGTCATCTGCCTCTTTCTTCAGTCTCTCCTTGCCTTCTGTATATGAGGGTCAGTTTCAGATTTCACCCAATGTGATCTAACACATTGACACAATATAATATAAGATCTGCTATAGCACATTGATTATAACACCAGCATTGGGTGGGTGGTACCCTTTGAGGCTTGGATATAACATTTACCTGTAAAAAGCCAGTGTGGGGCTTCCCTGGTGGAGCAGTGGTTAAGAATCCTCCTACCAATGCAGGAGACACAGGTTCGAGCCCTGGCCTGGGAAGATCCCACGTGCCGTGGAGCAACTAAGCCAGTGAGCCACAACTACTGAGACCGAGTGCCACAACTACTGAAGCCCATGTGCCGCAATGAAGAGTGGGCCCTGCTCACCACAACTCGAGAAAGCCTGCGTGCAGCAACGAGGACCCAATGCAGCCAAAAGTAAATAAAATAAATAAATTTAAGGCCACACATAGATAAGGAAGTAAGGGCCATAGACCAAACGACAGGTCTAATGGCGACCCAGGACAAACCACACAGAACCTGTGTGGAGTCCAACAGAGCCCCAGATGTAGTTCAGGAACCAAGAGGTCTTTCAAGATCAAACACAGCCCTGTTTAAAAAAGTTTAAAAAAATAAATTTAAAAAGCCAGTGTGGAACTACAGCTCAACAGAAACAGTAGTAGAACTGACTTATTTACTTCATTTACTCAACAAGTAGTTATTGAACACCTACTAATTATAATAAGCATAGTGATGGATATAATAACGATTTAAGACCAACTGCCCCTCCAAAGCTCACAGTCTTGTAGGAGAGAGAAGATATGCATGTAAATAACTACATTTCAAGGTAGCAAATGATAAGCACCATGAGATTTATAGGAATTCAAAAGATAGGAATATGATTTCTTGCTGGAGGATCAGTTAAGACATTGTAGGGAACCAGCACTTAAACTAGCCATGATTCTGAGAAAAGTATCCCTGAAAAGCCCTGTTACAGCTTAAAAGAGTGGTAAAATACATCCAGAGAGGTAAAGAGTTATGAACTTTCTTTGGCTTCCACAACAATGGAAAAGCTTTCTTGGTTAAGGTGGGTGGTCACAGGAGCATTATAGTGATAATCTTCTTGGGTGGCAAATGCACAACGGCCTCAGTGCTATGTGGAATCCTGTGTCCAAATACATCTCATTTAGCATTCATAAGAGAAGAATCAGTAGGGAAAGTGCTAGAGGCTCATTTTAATATCTTATATCAACAAGTATTTGACCTCCAGAAACCATATTCATGATTAGTGCAAATGCTTTCTCCAATAACTAGGAAATTGATTCCTTTTATGAAGGGGAGAAGAGGAAGAAATACAAGAAATTCAGAACTAAGAAATACTTAGAAAAAATCTCAGCACTTTCCTCAAGTGCGTAACTTTTCTCTTGCACTCATGGCCACTTAAGACTATTGCTATAAATGCTGCATTATTCAGAGGCCCTTTGAGGTTCCTCTGAATATAATGCAACTCTCAGACTTTACTCTTGGGTGAATAATGCCAGATGAGATAAACTGCTAGGACAATTCCTAAGCTTCATTTCAGTGGACTCAACAACCCTCTCTCCAGAAGGTACCCTCTTCCAGAATCTACCCTCCACATACTTGAAACCGTAAGCTAAGCACAGGCACAAGCATTCCATGGTGCAGGCAGGGAGCAATGCATCTTGTTGACCAGCACATATTTCAAATATGTAGTTCTCATGTTTTATTAATCCTGTTGGTGAAAACTCATTTCTTGTGTCTTAAGAACTACATTGATTTTTAAAGGTGTCGTGTTGCCTTATGTAACATATATGGATACAATCTACCTGACTGGGACATCTCCTTGAGTCATTGGTTCCATTGGGAGACCTTCTCATCTGTCTCTTTTACATTCTTTATTGTGCTTGCCTCCTGGCTTAGTGATTCAACTTTTTTTCACAACAGCCATTCTCTCTCTCGTTTTTAAATATACAGTTGGTTTACAATGTTGTATTAGGTTCAGATGTACAGCACAGTGACTCAGTTACACACACACACACATATATATACACATATATATTCTTTTTCAGATTCTTTTCCATTATAGGCTATTATAGAATATTGAGTAGAGTTCCCAGTGCTATACGGTAGCTCCTTGTTGGTTATCTATTTTATATATGGTAGTGTGTATATAGTAGTGTGTAATCCCAAACTCCTAATTTATCTCTCTCCCCCTTCCCTTTTAGTAATCATACGTTTGTTTTCTATGTCTGTGAGTCTATTTCTGTTTCGTAGATAAGTTCATCTGTATCATTTTTTTAGATTCCACATATGAGCAATATCATATGCTATTTGTTTTTGTCTGACTTCACTTAGCATGATAATCTCTAGGTCCATCCATGTTGCTGCAAATGGCATTATTTCATTCTTTTTTATGGCCGAGTAATATTCCATTGTGTGTGTGTGTGTGTGTGTATCACATCTTCTTTATCCATTCATCATGACAGCCATTCTCTGAGTCTTTCAGGACCTACTGTCCATTGATCCCTCTATCTTCTCCCACTTGATCAACTCTCTCCTTTCTTCATTTCTCTATATATCTTTTTAAAAATCCTTGGACCATTATTTCAATGATACTCTTGCTGATGCCCTGAACCCCCTTACCCCTCTGGATTTTCTTCTCACCTATCTTGTAAAAGCCAACATGAGATGAATCCAACAATCTTCTCTCTCTGTATCTACACTTGGACAGTTGAATGTGGCTGTAAAAAGTCACGCAACAGGACTACTTGATTGTTAATTTAAAGTCTTTTCTATTCTCCTCAAACTATCTTTTCCCACTCTTCTGCCCTCACTTTCAGAAGAGGATCCACCCCTATTCCCACCCTACAGAGAGAATAAAAACCATCAAATGGGAATTGCCTCACCTATCTAAATTTCAGCACACACACCTGCTCATTTATAGACCCTTCTCTCCTGTAGAGATGCTATTTAAGACTCTTCCTATTCAAGACTAATCCTTCCACATTTGCTACAGACTTCATCTCCTCCTCTCTTCTCAGGAATTTGTCATCTTAATTCTGCATTGAATCATATATCCGATCTCAATTTACCTCTCTTTCCCCCTCTCCCCCCTCTTCCCCTCCCTCTATCTCCTATATCACTGCCGTCAGCGTTTTACTATGTTAAGGTCTCTCCTGGTTATTTTTTAAATCCCTTCTCAAGCCTATATCCCACTTCAGGCACAGTCCTATCTCTCTCCTTCTTTCTCATCCAAAATGATCTCACAGTTCTGAATATTTATCGTCCAAGTTTCCTCACTTACTGCCTACTCTTGTGACCACTACAGTTTGGCATCCACTTCTGTCACTGCACCAAAAGAGCCTTTGCTACGGTCACCATTGACCTCCATGTTGCTCTACTGAAATGATATTTTTCAATCATCCTTGTAATGACAACTCAGTATCATTTGACAGATCAAATTCTCAGTTAGCCACTCCCATCTTCTTCAAGCACTTTCCTCCTTTGCCTTCTCTTTCTGCTCCCTCACTGGTCACTCCTTCTCTTTCTATAAACTTTTTTCTCCCATCCGCTTTCTCCAGGCAATGCCACCCACACAAATAGCACCAATTGACTTACATCTTTAAATAGCAGCACAGAGTTTTCCTCTGCACTCCAGACCTTTGTATCCAACTGGCCATTTGACATCTCCCCAGTGGATGCTGCAAAAGTACCTCAAACCCCACATGTCTGGCCAAATAAATAATCTCCATCCCCACATCTAGTAATCTCCCATGGTTCCCTATCTCTGGAAGAGATAATTGAGCACCCACTGTGTGTCAGGCACTGTTTGGACACCTGGATACAACCCTCTGCAAAGCAAAACTCTCCAGCCTCACAGATTCTACATCCGACTAACAACGGCCATCACGTCTCACCTGGAATCCTGCAAATGCCTCCCCCTGTCTGGTTTACCTCCATCTATTCCTGCACTCCCTGATTTGTTCTCCACACTATAGCCAGAGTGAGAAAGAGGCTGTGTATCATGGAATTACAGAAAAAGGAAACATGAAAAATGATCCCCAAACTGAACTCGTTCAGGAGATTCAGAGCCTGGAACCAGAGCTGATTATGAGAACCATGTACCCAGTGGATTGGCAGAGACTTGGGGAGGGCTTTGGACAGCCACAGGGGTACAGTGGGTTTCAAGTTCATTTTATGAGGATTTCAAAGGTCAAGAAGACCACAGCTAATATTTCAGGTACATTTGTCTTTATCCTGTCCTACCTTCCTGCAGCTTTTTACTTCATTAACACTTGGTACATTCTTGGGAATACTTCCACAGCTGCAAATGACAGAAACTGCTTGTGAACAAGGAGATACCTGCCCATGGATCCCTCAGATGGCAGATTCCCTCCCAAGGCCGGGGTCAGGACTCACCAAAGAGCCAATGAACAAGAAATATCTGACTGGGGATATTAGAGATGAAAAGAGCTGCTAACAACCAGGTTAGGACAAAGCAGACGTTCAGCCCAGAAGGAACCAAGTACCTTCTTAGCGACAACAGCCTTGTCGCCCTCCACAGCTCCCCTCATTCCAAGTGGGGTAAGTGACTGGGAACTATACACATTGCTCTCACTCTGATTGCTGGGTTATGTAAGAACTATTTTCCAATCAATCAGGTGGACCTGCCTGCATGATAAATTGTGCATTTTAAATATAGAGAGCGGGGGTCAGCAAACTACAGCCCATGGGCCAAACCCAGCCACTGCCTGTTTTTATCCCTAAAGTTTTATTGGCAGACAGCCCTGTTCATTCATATAGATATTGTTATAGCTGCTCTCCTGCTACAGCAACAGCACTGAGTAATTGCAACAGAGCCATGTGGCCCACAAGGCCTAAAATATTTACTATCTGACCCTTTCCAGAAAAAGTTTGTCAGCACCTGATAGAGAGTATCACTGTATACCTGCATGCATGGATATTTTAAATTCTACAAATGTAATATGATAACCAAATCAAATTATAAATTCTCCTAAGAATTTATCACGTTATCTCTTACTAGGGCCCTTAATGAAGCCTGATATAATTGTACAGGTGGCAAACTGACAGATAAAACTGCCTAATTATTGCTGTTAACCCAATACATGGTTACTCCAAAAAGGGTCAAAAATAAAATTAATCTTCAAAATCAAAAAAATTATCCAGACTTTTAATATATTACATTAGGAGAAGAAAGGAAAAAGCATGAGTTTTAGGGATATTCAAACTGAAATAGGACTGCAACATGCATTATAAACTATAAGAACCAACAAACACTCATAAGATTATAAAGCTAGAAAGTACAAATTTATTCCTGCTTCTGTAAAAACATAATCATAGCATAAGTAATACTAATTCAGTTGTATCTCTCTATATGTGTGCAAATATTACCCTTTTCTCATCAGTGTATGCCCAGCACCTAGAACACCATCAGGAATGGATTAATATCTGTGAATAAAGAAATGAATTCAATCACCTAAACAAAAATTTCTCTGTACATAACTATGTAAATAACTCCTTTTTTTTTAATGACACATGCCTTAAAGAGTCTATTCTTGAATTTGCTAAAAATACTTGGAGGAGAAAATGTATTTGGTAAAATAGTAAAAATATTTCCTTTCAGGGAAAATATACTAAAAATTAATAACATCAGTTTTTACTGGAACTATTAGTACAACTCCATGCTCAAATTTCCTATTATGAACTTTGAAGTCAGTTAGAAAATGTTGTGTTTCAGAAAGAAAATTGTCATGAATTTTATTACAGAAAAATCTTTTCAACACTACCTACGTTAAGAACATGAAACTATATTAACCCCATAGATCAGAGATCCCCAGACATTCTGGGTTCACAGCACCATCAGTGTCTAGGTAATTTTTTCAGTGGTCCTAGGCCAAAAGAAATGCCTAACAGTTCTGTTTATTTATTAGCCTGGTCCAACAATTTTATAAGTACTTATATCCTAAAACTTAGTAGCCATTTGAAAAAATACTACACATAAGTTAAAAGTTTTAAATATTAGGTTGGTCAAAAAGTTCATTCTGGTTTTTCCATAACATCTTAAGGAAAAACCAGAACAAACTTTTTGGCCAAGCCAATATTTTCATGTCATTCTTAAATAACCACAATTACTTACACTAATGGGGTATGTGCATCTGTTGGGCACTGCACAACACCTCAAACCTCAGAATCAGACTAGAAACCACCACCACTCATTGCCTGTTCCACGTGGATTTTTGCCTGGTATGACTTTCTACACGGCAACCACCAAGAACCCAGCTTTATGAAGATAGGGTGACATCAAAAGGAATATAGCACAATCTAATGTTGAAACTGTGAACTACCTCAAGCTAGTATTTCATTCGGTAACCAACAGATGTCAAGTATCACTAGATTTCCCTCAAAAATTGAAAATAACCAGCAGCCTCTGTGAGTCACTGCAGTGTCTTGGGGTACTTCAGCACAGAGTTTGGAAATCATGGTTCTAGACTATCTATTTCTTCCACATCCATCTGCTTAAATCCAAATCCTTAAAGAAGTAACTCATATTTCTTCTCATTCAGGAAGCCTTCCTTGACTACCCAGACAGAAGTAATCTCTCTGAGGCAGACTCCCAGCACCTATTCTTTCCTTTGATCTTCGAAACAGAACCCTAAATTTTAGAATAAAGACAGCACTTAGAATTAAGAAAGCATTTCCCAGTCTCTTTTGGAGATGTGTGAGGCCATGTGACCACGTTCTTGACCATGGGATGAACTTGGAAATGGTAAATATGACTTCCAGGAAATATTCTCCAAGACTGGAGTATTGTCCCCCCTCCCTGCTGGCTGGAATATAGATATAATAGCTGATGATCAAGCAACTATCTTGGACCCAGAGATGAAAGCTGTAGGCAGAGGATGGCTGAGTAGCAAGAAAGAACGAACCAGGATCCCTGATGGATTTGTGAAGTTGCCCCATCAGCCCTAAACTGCTTACTTTCAGGCTACATTTATAGGGGAAAAGAATAAATTATTTCTTGTTATATCACTTTCAATCTGAATATTCTATCACTTGCAGCTGACGCATTTTAACTGGACTATGGCATTTATCACTCTCTACTTTGGATCATGGTCATTATGTACACACTAAAATTACTACACTATAATCTCAGGAGGTAAAGATCCATGTTTAATTCATTCAACAAATAGCCCAGACCATTATTTTTATCCCTTTTTATTTTAGTTCCTGGTTTACAGTAGGATCAGAATAGATGTATACTGTCTCAATTAAATAAATAACTCACAACTAAAGGCCAGTAAAATTTCCCAAGAAAAGTTATAGGTTTTTGATATACTTACTTTTGATGGAAGGGAGGGAAAAAACTATTAAAAGTTCTCTTTAAACACCATACATACATCTAGGCTTTTCATGCTCAGTAATGTAATCATCAAGTTTGTTTACTCACTGCAGCCACAGTGGATGATCTCCTGTTAATAAGAAGCTCAGTGCCTTTTATATGTCGTCAATCAGGATAAGTGCAGAATAAAAATTTACAGCTTCATAAATTACAAATTAGCAATTTGCAAGTACAAATCACTAGTGTGATAGCCAAAATGTTTTCAAACAGGGATTAATAGGAAGTAAACAATACAAAGTAAAGTTGGTGGAAACATGGGCAATCGCTTCCCAGTCCCCTTAGAGACCCCACATTCTCCACCTACTTCAACAATCTCCTAACTGGTTTCCCCATATCCTCACTTGTCCCCTTTCAAACTCCACACTGTAGCCCAAGTGATCTTTTCAAGATGCTCATTGGGATGTGTCACCTCCCCGCTTAAAACCTTCCAGAGACTTGAGAGACAAAGACCAACTTCCCTAACATGGTGTTGAAGACAATGCTTCTCAAATTTCAATGTGCACGTGAATCATGTGGGGAGAATCTGATCCAATAGGTGTGGGATGGGGCTTGAGATTTTGCATTCCTTACCAGCTCCCAGCTGATGCTGACGCTGGTGGTGTGAGGACCATACTTTGAGTAGCAGGATCTGGAGACCCTCTAGGTGTGCCCCATCTATACCAGGCTCATTGTACACCACTCATGCCCACCCTCCTCTCTCCACACCGGCCACCTGGCTCTTCCCAGTACCTCATAATCACTCTCTTCCTGGAATGGCCTCCGCCCAGCCCCCACCTGCCGGAGTCACTCAGGATTCACCCTTAAACATCAACTCATGACCCATGGCTAGTTCGGTCTCTCGGCCCTTTATCCCAGTTATGATTTACATGTATTTGTATGATCATTAGATTATGTTGGTTATTCCTGCTAGGCTGTAGGCTCCATGAGGTCAGGGACCATGTTGGGTTTTGCTTCTCATTGTAACCCCAGTATTTTAAAAGGGCCTGGCTTGTAGTAGGCACTCCAGAAAAATATTAAAATAATAAATAAACTCTTCTAATCTGCCCTCCCATCGTCAGAAGAGTCTTAGAAATACAAGGAATTGAATGCTTCTCCATGTGTGAATAATTATTAGTCATAATAATAATAGTAACAATAACAATATGGCCAAACACCCGTTGAGCACTTCCCATGAGCCAGGCACTCCTCTAAATGCATTATATATGGAAATGCTCACAACAGCTCTACTAAGTGGTTGCTATTACCATACCCATTTACAGAAGAGGAATCTGAGGCTCTTTGTGAGTAATTTAATTAAAATAATTCAAGTTAATGAAGAAAAAAGGCAGAATCTAAAGCGATTCCCTTTTCTGAAACTCAGCAGGTGACTAGAGATCCCATGGTTTTTAATTTGGCTTGAATTCTAGACCATAGCTTTCAGAGCTTCCTGAAACACATCTCTTCTCCATCTCTGTCTACAAAGATAGACTAAGCTTTCCCCCACTGAGCCATGCAGGGCTGACCCCGGACGACCCCAAACCTATGAAGGACCAGATCTCATAGCGTAGTCATTGTGGGGCTTTTGATCCACCTTCCAAGTCAGACATGGCCTAATGGAGGATGACAGCTCACTGTAGCTCGACAATGGGAACTACGTCTTAGAAATGGCCTCTCTGTGGTTTTTATTAATTTCTTTCTAGAGCTCACTTTTCAACATTATCTTAAAAACCTTCACCTAATTATCTAATAAAACCTTAATTACCTGGAATCTTTAATTACAGAAGTTTTCTACTCTGTCTTTCGGAGACGTGGAAAATGATAAGAAAATAAGCAAATTATCAAGAATTTATAAACTACTGCCAGAGAATGAAATGGAATTCCAAAAAATGTGGACTCTTCGACAACTTCTATAGCTTAGAATACTTTGCCCTGAGAATGACATGCGAGTCATCAGTTTTCAAAGATTTGCTCAGTGCACTGTAAGACGGTGTAAGAAACGTCATTTTCAACAGTGAAGATTGAAATAGAAAGGAGGTCCGAGTTTTTATTTAATAATATCAAAAATCTAGTTAACAACAACAACAACAAACTCCTATTCCTTGACCACTCCAAAGTTTTGGTACACATATGCCATTTTGGCCTGCAGGAGCTCTGTAAGTTACAATATTCACCTAATGATACCATCGACAAAGAGATTAACATCAGCTTACCACTTTTAAGGTACAGCATCAGTCATAAGAGATATATTGATACTTTTATTTCAAATAGGATAGGTTTAAATTACAACCAAAGATCAGGCAGACTTTAAGTAGTATATAAACTGGTTCTGATCAACAGAGTATTTCGAAATGTGAAGGGTAATCCTACCTTTATAATGTGACGCTATACTATCGATTTTCTGAAATACCAAAATGATTATATTCTTAAATACAATTATGAAATTATGTAGACTTGGGTAATACAGGATGGTTAGGTAACACTTAAGTCTGTGACCCTCAGGTGCACAAATATTACTACTACCCAAAGGTTGTCCAAATCCATGTGTTAGTAAAATTCTATTCATTGCTTTGAAGTTTATGATATGATCAAGGCAAAATACCAAAATATTCTTAATGAGAGTGTTTTTTGGTTTTTTTTTTTGCGGTACGCGGGCCTCTCACTGTTGCGGCCTCTCCCGTTGCGGAGCACAGGCTCCGGACGCGCAGGCTCAGCGGCCGTGGCTCACGGGCCCAGCCGCTCCACGGCATGTGGGATCTTCCCGGACCGGGGCACGAACCCGTGTCCCCTGCATCGGTAGGCGGATTCAACCACTGCGCCACCAGGGAAGCCCGAGAGTGCATATTTTAATGGATGGGATTGTATGCAAAATGATGGCAAAATTCAGTGACCATCTGTCGTACCACAAAAGATTTGCTTACAGTGTTAAAAACAATTAAGAAAGATCCATCCAAAATCAACATTATGTATTGGCTTGAGGCTCACTGAGCACCCTAGCTCTTCAGGCAGGAAGGCAGTGAACTGCAAATGCCCTCGCACTTTGCTGTTGCCACAATGCAACAGCCTGCCTTGAGGACAAGGTCACTCCAGCTGGTGTGGCCTGAACAGCACACCGAAGCTCCCTCTAAGCTCTGCGGAGATGTTACACTGTCATGTATTAATATCCGTACATTCCAGAAGAAAGGCAGACACTGAGACTCTACTGGCTGATAGGTAATCAGCTTGGAACATTGTCCTGCACACAACACACAACCATCAGTCCAAAATGTGATCTGAATCGCTGTTTCAGTATTAGAGATGGAGCTTCTCCAACCCACCTCCTCTCTCTGTCCGCTGAGGAAAAACGAGCTAATGTTACCCCCTTATTTAAGAAGGGGAAAACCTGCCATTGTTAGATGCTTCCCTCTCTGTTCTCAATAAACTGTGAAACCATTCCTTACATGGATTGAGAGTAGATTTACTGAGTAAGAGATCAGTGATTTAGCTACTTCTCAAACCAGGCATCTGTCAGTTCTCGCTCATACTAGCTCCCACTCTACCAAGAAGCAAAATGCCTCCAAAATCATCCATCAGTAAATTATGCCAATCCCAAATGTCTTTTGTTGTGATGTTTGTTTTTAATGTCCCAAGAGGCATAGAAGAACAAGCATCTGGTTTTCAGTACGTCTTTTCATCCCATTTTCCGGCATTTAATTGAAGCATACAAAGTCCAAAGAACTCATGCACTCTTTCAAAATGAAATTACTCAATTCACAGCAGAACACGTCTCTGCAAGCCAATCCTGCCCACATTTTCTCCTTTGAAAATTAACGTAATAACAACAGCATCAGACAGTCCTCCCTCAAGATTCCTATTCACATATCCCAGAATTGTTGTTCAATACGGAGACTAAATACCGACAAAATATTTTTCCTGTCAAGAAGACCTGGTAATAATAGTCCAATATCCAGGCAGCATATCAATTCGGCGTTGGTTTTGAGGGTAGTATTGTTTAGTCGCAGTCTGAAACATGAGAGAAAAGACTGGAATGTTTCAGAAGCAGTTTCTACAATATTGTCTGCACTACTGAAAATCCAGGGGACCTTATAAAGTTATCACCCGGTCCTGACCGTATCTTCATATCTGCAAATAAGGGATAAAAAATAAACGCCTTGCTCCAACCACAAATATTCCAACGATAAAATGAAATTGGCCAAGCAGAAGTAAGAAAAATATGATAACAATGCTTCTATCAACTTCAGAAAGTTGTAAGAGTCGCTCTCTCTCTTGAGCACACAGCGTGGAATTTGCTCAATTCAGTCTCCCTGGAGGAAAGTTATAATCTTTGTTCAAATGAGGCGACATCTTTAAAGGCAACAGGAGAACCTTTTAAGGTAAACCCCATTTTCTTCAGAGCCAGGTGGGAGGGTCACATTCCTGTGGCAGTTACTGAAGATGATCTTGGAAAGAAACAGCAGGCAACTCCCCACCTAGACAAGGTAGATAAATAAGACCCTATGTCCTTTTCTGAGATGACTTTGCCCCCAATCTCAAATATGTCAATGTTATCATTTTACAGCAGACACAAATCTTGAAGCAATAAAAGATTCCTTCTAAGCAGATACAATAACAGAACTCTTTCTGCATATATTGGAGAGTCTTAAAGGTCCTTCTTTTCAGTATGTCTTTTGGGAAACAATGGAGACTACAGGGGGAAAAAAGAAGGGTTGGGTTCTCCATCCCCCAGGAAATTAAATATTTAACATTTACTCATTAAAATGTTTTGAATTTCACATCCTAAGTTGCCTCGTTTCTAAGGAAGCTGTAGCATAATCCAGAGGAGGCGCACAGATTTCCAAAGGAAGCTAAACCTATTTTTCATGTAGCACTAAGGAAGCTGTTGGATTTGTGCACATCAGAGACCTAATTGACTCACTGATCCAGTAATGATGGAAATGTTGTGACTTTTAAAAATTGAAACAGATTGGCAGAGTAGAGAACTGAAATACTGACTTTCTACAGCTGAAAACAATCAGGGAATGCATACAAGACAAAATGGATTTTATGCTCTACAACAATTCACTTCAGGCATTTCAATGCAAAGTAAAACATAAACAGATGTTGAAAACAGTTAACCTACTGAACCTACCTGCTGAAAGGAATCCTGCAGTAAAAAAAAAAAAAAAAAAAAAGGTACAAGTAAGGATTTTATGTGTTAGACGGAGCAGCAATTTCTTTCCAAATACCTGGAGCAAAAGGATAGATTCCAAACTTAACATTCATCACACGTTTTGCTGTATTTAATGAATATTCTAGTTGGAAAATACAGGGACAGTCTGTGTTGAGGTTTCCATTACAAAACATGTCTATGTTGCATGTTAGGAATCTCAGTAATTTGGCTTATTCCACTCATGCTTACTGAGCACCTATTCTGTGCACAGCTGGGCTATAGGGATAGAGAGATGAGAAAGACAGTCCTTGCCCACTGCGAGTTAACAGCTTACTTCCACCATATACAATCTCATGGGTAACTTCAAGACCCTGTGACAGGACAGTAAGTAACACAGGTATGCAGAAAGGACTACAAGTCAACCACGGGGCAGAGGGAACCAGGGCAAGCTCAATCCACGTTGTTACATTCCAAATGAAATACAAATTTTGACTTTTGCCCCAAGATAAAACAATAGTATTTCTTGTGCATTCATTCCCATGGGTCTCAAAGTATGTGTATGTTGGTTGAAGGTGGAGGGAGGCCAAGGGGAAGCAATGTCACTGACGTTTGGAGCAGGACAGTTTTTCACTGATAGGACCCTGTCACATACTGCAGGACCTTTGCTACACCTAAGGCCAGCAGTAACTGTCCCCATGCCCAGGCACTCTAACCAACAATAGGTCCGCTGTTATTTCCACATGTCCCTGAGGGTAGGACCTTTTCTTGCTGAGAAGCACCCGGGCCATTCAGCAACCATCTATTGAACACAGACTGCACCGTCATCTCTAAGCTCTGGATGCAAGACCCATTCCTAAGTCAGCAAACTATTCCTATGTTCTATAGGTATGAACTTACATTAGGTCTTTAAGTGAAGACTAAGAGTGATGCCTTTTCTTCACAAAAAGATGGTACATTTTTTGAGATCAAACACTACGTCTTTTAAAAACTATAATTCAAAAAGATACATGCACCCCTATGTTCATAGCAGCACTATTCACAATAGCCAAGACATAGAAACAACCTAAATGTCAGATGAATGGATAAAGAAGATGTGGTACATATAGATAATGGAATACTAGTCAGCAGTAAAAAAGAATGAAATACTGCCATTTGTAGCAACATGGATGGATCTAGATATTATCATACTAAGTGAAGTGAGTCAAAAAGAGAAAGACAAATACGATATGATATCACTTATATGGGGAACCTAAAATATGGCACAAATGAACTTATCAATGAAACAGAAACAGACCCACACACATAAAGAAAAGACTTGTGGTTGCTAAGGGGGAGGGGGTGGGGGATGGATGGGTGGGAGTTTGGCAAACTATTACATATAGAATAGATAAACAACAAGGTCTTACTCTGTAGCACAGGGAACTATATCAATATCCTGGGATAAACCATAATGGGAAAGAAAGAATGTATATATGTGTATAACTGAATCACTTTGCTCCACAGCAGAAATTAACGCAACACTGTAAATCAACTATACTTCAATAAAATAAATTTTTTTAAAAACTATGTCTTTTAACTGTGACTGTCACCCTACCTGGCACGTAAAAGAACCCAGAGTTCTTTATCAATATCAATCAATATCAATATCAATATCTATCAATTCAGTATCAATTCAATATCAATCAATCAACATCAAAGAGGCATAATTTATTAGGTCTTTCAAAACCTAACACCTACTACATTGAACCAGGAATCTTGAGGAAGAGTAAGGAGTGGTATTTGGGGAGAAAAATATACACATGGAGTGATTATTTCCTGGGCAGGCAGGACATGGGGCTTTAAGCTTTCGTGGACCTGTACCAAGCGTGGCCCATGTAGATTTTTGACTTTGGGCAATCTCTGTGGCCTCTGCCCCAAACTACACATGTGTTGCTTGGCCCAGTGATTCAGGTAAGGCTGAGGTACCAAACTTTTGTAGTTCCTGGAGGTGAGCAGAACAAAATGGGCTGCCTGGAAACTACAAAACAGCTGAGATCCATGAGCTCTCCAGGAGTAGATGTGAACTAGTTTTGATTATTTGTGCCATCTTAGAAAAGGTATTGAAGAAAGGCTGCCTCAAATTCCATGCCCTATTATGTTGTTATAAGTTGCACTCAGGCCGATGGAAAGAAATCAGCAAGTGGAGGTACCAACACCTCAGATGCATGGGGCTTGTTCACAGGTGTTGGTGGTCCTCCATCACATGGTCCCAATTCCCTCTAAATTTGTTAATTAAATAACCTCTGATGCTGGTTGTAGATTTTAGAGACCTAATTCATGGATTCGGTCAGAGAAAGGTGGTTGGTTTTGCTGCAAAACAAACAAAAAAGAATTCAAGCCTTTACCTTTGTGCACTCCATCTTCTTGGGGTGAAGTAAGAACACAACTCAACAAAACTTCTGCAAATTCAAAGCTAAAAAAGCAATTCAAAAGGCCTGTGCAATTGAATGTTCTGTCTTTACAGAAGTGGTTTAACTCAGGATGTCAAAGGCGATGTGGAATGGTTTGAAAAACACATCAGTCTTATCTTCAGACCAACAAATTGATGAATCTGAAGAAAGAGACAGAGTTCCTTAAGAGAAAGGCTGAGCTTTGAGCTGATAGGCTGTGCAGGTAGTAAGGAGAAAATGTGACTCTGAAGGTCTAGACAGATATAGAAAGGCGAAGAGTCATACCCAGGTCTAATACTTTTAGACCATTAGAAAGGGGAGATGTTCTTGGCAGTTACTAGATGATAATGTATGGGGGGAACCCAAAGAAACCAAACAGAGGAGGAAGGGCAAGCTCTCAAAGAATGAATTGACTGCGCCCAAGGGGGCAAGAGCCAGTGAAATTACTGAAAGCTTCTTAAAGCTGCAGATAGACAGACAGTTCATTACAAGAATAATTAGGGAACCATGCCTTCAAGACTGGACAGCTATGTTAAGCTGCTATTGAAAATCTAGATATACTGGACAGGGTAAGATCTGGAAAAGATGAACTATGTTAAAAGGGAGCTGGGCAGTCCATAACAGGTTGAATCCAAGCCTAGGTTAGATGAAGACCTGATAGAAGAATACCTTTTAGATAGAAATTAACCAACTCAGGAGGATAAGGGTAGACAGGTTATTTGAACATAGAAGGTTTTGGTAGACCCAGGATCCACTGATTTCATATTTCTGGCCATGGGAGCCCTTGCAGAGGAAGATTATATGAGTCAGTTAGAAAAACATTGATGGCCAGAATGCAAAGAGGGACTGAAAGCAAAGCTCAGCAAGGAGTACTGGACCTGCATGGAATCCAAATGGAAAATAACCAAACTCAGAAATGGGTTGAAGCCTTTCAAACTCAGCAAGGTGTCCCTAGAGGAGGAGGGAACAAACAGAGACAGAAACAGCCTAGAAAAGAAAATATCTTTATAATTAGTAATATAGACTCTAGTATGAGGAAACAACCATTCCTAGCGAGGGAGGGACAAGGAGGGAATCAGAGTCCTCAAAAAATGTGAAAGATGGTAGGAGAGGAGAAATGATTCCATCAACCTTACCCAGTGAAGGGTTTCACAAGGTCCTGATCCAGAAGCACATTGTATGTTATCTGTGGACACTGAATACCCACAGTTGAGCATGTTCTCTTTCATCAGATCCCACCAGCCTCTAATTCGTCATTCTGGCCTGCTTTCCTGCCCTTAGCATCTGTGAAACAGGAAGAAAACCTAAGATAACCCCGCCCCCTTTGGTTTAGCCAGTTCTAAGTTTTCTATAACTTATAACCAATAGAGTCCTATTAAATATAGAATACCTCCCAATAATTTTATACACAGTCCAGGAGATTGCAACTGCCATTACCACCCCAAGGCCAGGAAGGTAGTCTCTCTCGCTTAGGATGCTTTCTGGGTATCTACAAAGTACAAAAGCGGAGCCAGGAGTGTGGGATCCTAGCAACTGTCACTTCCCTCCCCTCCTGACATGTTCTCTTTTCCAAATCTAACCACATGTGGTTTCTTCAACTATTGTTTAGGTCAATTTAACTATATAGCTGCATTCACAAGAGAGAGAGAAATCTTTAGGGGCAGGAAAAGGCAGGGAAGCTGAAATCCAGAGCAGGAAGTGTGAAAATTGACACTGAGAGTCCTGGCAATTGGGGGTGAGGGGAGGAACGGGTTACTGGACCCCAAAATAGGCCCAACTACCGTGGGTCTTGGGTTTCAATGCCAAGGAAGGAACCTGAGAAAAGCTCTAGGCTGAGAGTTGGAGCTGAGAGCCTTGAATCAAGCCAGGGTGCTCAGAGGATCACATTCTCAGTGACAGGGGGATTAGAAAATGTTCCTCTTAAATAGCCCAAGGAAAGGACTAAGAAATGCATCTGTAAAAGTGAAAAAAATTAAAAGCTCTTATGAAAAATAAAAAATTCCAAGCCTGTCTCATGAGCAGGCCTGGGCACCCAATTTATACTATAGTCAAGGTGTAGAATTCTCAAGCTGTGAAACTGATATAAAAATAAATCCCAGACTGGTGATTCCACTAGGTGCCCGTCAGAAGCAAACCAAAACCGCTCTGCATATCCATATAACCCTTCCCCACCCCCCAAATGAGCTCACAATAAAAAAAAATTAACAACACATGAGAAAGTGATCTGCCAAGTTGTGCTAAGAGGTGAAGGTAGAGAAATGGGCAAGTAAATAGTTCCCATCCTCATGGAACACACAATTTACCAGAGAAGAAACCAACTAAATAGCTATACAAATGTTCACTCAGTTCCAATTGCGATGAGTGCTATATAGAGTAAGCACCAGGTAAAGAATTGGGGGTAATGCAAAAAATGAACATCCAAAACCCACTTCTACCTTTTTTTGTTAAAACTTAACATGTTCTTTGCAAATGACATGACCGATAAGGGGTTACTATCCAAAATATATAAACAGCTCATATAGCTCAACATCAAAAAAACAAACAACCCGATTAAAAAATGAGAAGACCTGAATAGACAAATTTCCAAAGAGGACATGCAGATGGCCAAGAGGCACATGAAAAGATGCTCCACATCGTTGATCATCGGGGAAATGCAAATCAAAACCACAATGAGATATCATCTCACGCCTGTCAGAATGGCTATCATCAAAAGTAACAAATGTTGGCAAGGATGTGGAGAAAAGAGGACCCTCCTACACTATTGATGGGAATGTAAACTGGTGCAGCCACTGTGGAGAACAGTATGAAGGTTTCTCCATAACTAAAAGGTTTCTCCAAAACTAAAACTGGAACTGTGGTACATATATACAATGGAATACTACTCAGCCATAAAACAGAATGAAATAATGCCATTTGCAACAACATGGATGGAACTGGAGGGTATTATGCTAAGTGAAATGAGTCAGAGAGAAAGACAAACGTCGTATGTTATCACTTATATGTGGAATCTAAAAGGTACAACAAACTAGTGAATATAACAAAAAAGAAGCAAACTTACAGATATGGAGCACAAATTAGTGGTTAACAGTGGGGAAAGGGAAGAGAGAAGGGGCAGTATAGGGGTAGGGAATTAAGAGGTACAAACTATTATGTATAAAACAAGCTACAAGGATATACTGTACAACACAGGGAACATAGCAAATATTGTAATAACTATAAGTGGAGTATAAACTTTAAAATCGTGAATCACTATATGGTACACTTGTAACCTATATAATATTGTACATCAATTATACCTCAGGAAAAAAAAAACTCAACATGCTCAACTTAACTACAAGAGGGAGCAGTCTAATACTGAAAATATTTCAATGACAAGAGAAGTTAATGAATGTTTACATATAGGCACTCAAAACTGAATTACTAGAATTATGATTTCAGCCATAATAATGTACCTTCCCAGCTTCTTTCCACTGATGGTTCCCAATGTTTTTAATATGTTAATACATACATTATAAACTGTGCTAGAAGTTTCATAGTCATGACGAGAGTCCCAAAGATTAAGAATTACTTAACATTTCCTAAAATTGCAGGAAGATGATGAAAAAAAAGGCTTTGAGAGTACAGATCTCATTGGTCCATCCATCATATTTTTTTAATTTTGTTTTGACATCTTTCCACAGTTAGTATTCCCAACTAATAAAGCATTTTAAAAATCACGATGCAGTATTTCACAAAGAATAACATCTGTCAATTCTCTTGACTTTCTTTCCAGTGCTAAAGTTGTCTGCACTTTGAAACGAAAGCAAACATATAAATGATAAATGTTTTAAAATATGTACAATATTATGGATATATCTAATTTGCCTATGAAAAGGCAAACCTCTGGTTTGAAATTTAAAAAGGCTAAACTAATGAAAAGATGTCATTAAATGTTTAATAAAGTACCTAATCTTGAAGTACCTAATCTTGATGTACTGCCTTTTATCCTTTCCAAAGAAAATGCAATGAAGAATCACAGCTGTGAATTACATGATTATAAATAATCCTGTTTTCAATGGTAGAAGTTAGAGAATTCTCCTTTTGGAAGTATAAGAATAAATTGTGTATTAACAGTATACTAATTGTTTACTGCTTTCAAAAAAAAAGGTTGCCAAAAGATCAGCTATTACAAATAAACTTTGTTAGTGTAGATACAAAAACATAAAAAAAAATCTCCTGAAATTATCAGCATTTACTGTTTTTCCCTTTTCTAAAAATTTGAAGCAACCACATATTTACAGAAAAGTTGGAAGCACAGTAAATACAAAGAGCTTTTTTTCTGAACCATTTGACACTAAGTTGCTAACTGGTTGCCCTATCCCTCTAGGATATGTTACTCCTACAAGCAAGGACATTCTCCTACATAACCAGAGGAAATTCCATTGATACACTGCTACCATCTGAATCTCAGAACCCATTCCAGTCTTGCCAAGTCCCAATAATACCCCTTAAACCAAAAAGGTCTAACTTAGAATCATGTATTACACCTAATTTTCATGTCTCTTTAGTCTCCTTCAGTCTTCTTCCACTTCCATGACTTTGACACTTTTGTAAATTACAGGCCAGGTATTGTGTAGAATGTTCCTTAGTAGTAGTTTAGGATTAAATTACATCTTTAGCAGAAATATCACAAAAGTGATACTACACGCTTCTCATTGCACCCTATCAACTTGTCCCTTTCCTGATGATAATCCCATCAACCACATGGTTGCCGCATGGTGTATGCCACGCCTCCCATGTAATCAGTAAGTATTTTGTAGTGGAATATTGAAATAATATAAATATCCCAGCCCTTCAAACTTTCAGTTTATCTTTTATTGACATATGCCTGGGCTCTTGGTTTCCTATTTTATTCAATACTTTATTACGTGTACTATCATTATTATTTTTTATTTTATTTTATTTATTTTTGCGGTATGTGGGCCTCTCACTGTTGTGGCCTCTCCCGTCGCGGAGCACAGGCTCTGGACGCGCAGGCTCAGTGGCCATGGCTCACGGGCCCATTTTTGATGCTCAAATTGCCCTCCATTTGGCCAGTGGGAGCCAATTCAAGCTGGCTTCTGTGTCCTTTGAACTTGCCCACATCCTTCTTTGAGCACTTTCTTGCTTTCTGGAACAAGATGTTTTGGACTCATCTTGTACTTTTCTTGTCTCGCCCTTGGAATTAGCCATTTCTCCAAGGAGCCTGGTTTCTTTTTGCAGAAAATGGTATCTGAAACCAAGGTCTGGAGGTCCCTTGGAACTCACAGGGCGTGCTCATGGCTCTTAGCTTGCGGCTGTTCCTAGCCTCTCTCAGCAGACAGAGCTGGAGGGGAAAATGTATTTATACAGTGTGTGCCCTCAGGTGTGCACACACATACATATAGACGCTCACATCTATATTTATTTCTACATCTACCTTTATGTTGAAACATATACATTTATACCCGCATCTCTAATTCCAATCCCATTAGGGTTATAAATCTAGTTTTCTGCCTTTCTATATTTTAACTCCTTTTTCCAACAACAGAAAACCTGGCTTGTTCTCAGCTTATTTGATCAGTCTCCCAGTCTGTAAGGACTCTCCCACTATCCCGACCACATCACCTGCGGAGGTGCCACGCTCACCCTGCCCAGCGCTCCAACATTCCCCGCTGGCTGCCCCGTGTCCACGCCTTCCTCATCCTGCTCAGCTCTGACCCTCCGCCTTAAGCCGAACTCCCTCCCACCCTCTTCATCCAACCTGGGCTCCTATACGTCCCACAGGCCACCCCTCCACGGCGATGCTGTCCTCAACATTTGGGTTCTAAGCCACTGCACTACCCGTCAGGGCACCTCGGAGGCACCTTGCTCTGCTCCCCGACCAGATTCCGGGCTCAGTTGCTCAGCAAAGGGGGAGGAAAAGGAGAATCCATGCAAAGGTTTGAGGTCTATAGAAAGCAATCAATGTTATTCTTTTTTCACTCTTTTCTCACTTTTAACACATATAAAAGAGGAATAAAATGACAAGATCTAGCTCTTGCAGCCTTCTCAGCTACTTTTTTTAATTTTTTTTTTTTTTTTTTTTTCTGCGGTATGTGGGCCTCTCACCGTTGTGGCCTTTCCCGTTGCGGAGCACAGGCTCTGGACGCGCAGGCTCAGCGGCCATGGCTCACGGGCCCAGCCGCTCCACGGCATGTGGGATCTTCCCGGAGCGGGGCACGAACCCGTGTCCCCTGCATCGGCAGGCGGACTCTCAACCACTGCGGCACCAGGGAAGCCCTCAACTACTTTAAAGTCACTAGCTTGTGAGGATGTGTGTCGTGTGTGTTTAATGTTTTATGCTAAGGCAGCCAGACCATCGCAGAAGCTCTGCACTCATTACTTCCCATCAGAGTTGACCTACTTCCCCGCCTCACAACAGAGCATGCAGAAAAGGCCAAGTTGGATAATTTGTTGCATTTTCCCTTTGTCTTGGGGAAACAAGGCCTATTAAGGGGAAAAGGCCAAGTTAATTTGTTATATTTTCCCTGGGTCTTGGAGAAATGTGAGTGGAGAAACAACAAACATTTTAAAAGAAAAAAAGAAACACTTTTACAAATTAAAAAAATAATAAGTTAAAAGTTTGTTTTAATTATTTTAAAAAATTAAAATAGTTATCCTATGGGTTTTGTTTACTTCCCATAGGGAGAATAAATAATTTTTCTGGAGAGAAGATATGTCTCACCTGTCGGGAAAGCTTTCTTTAAGGAAGCAGGGGAGAGAGTCGTCAGCTTGTAGGAATTTCTGACACAGAATGATTGGAGAATACTGCTAGTTAGGAGTATATATTTCTTATCCAGAGAGCATTTTTGTTCCTCTCATTGACATTCAGCTGACAGAGGTAAAGTTAAAACACTACAAACAAAACTGTTGGTGTTCAATGTCATTGCAGCACTATTCACAATAGCCAAGACACGGAAGCAGCCTAAATGCCCACTGAAAGATGAATGGATAAAGAATATATGGTACATATATACAATGGAATATTACTCAGCCATAAAAAGAATGAAATAATGCCATTTGCAACAACATGGATGGACCTTGATATTATCATACTAAGTGAAGTAAGCCAGACAGAGGAAAACAAATATCATACGATATCGTATGTGGAATCTAAAAAATGATACAAATGAACTTATTTACAAAATAGAAATAGACTCACAAACATAGAAAACAAACATGGTTACTAAAGGAGTGGGGAGGGATAATTAGGAGTTTGTGATTAACATATACACACTACTGTATATAAAACAGATAACCAACAAGGACCTACTGTATAGCACAGGGAACTATACTCAATATTTTGTAATAACCTATAAGGGAAAAGAATCTGAAAAAATATATATGTATGTATGTAAAACTGAATCACATTGCTGTACACCTGAAACTAACACAACATTGTAAATCAACTGTACTTCAATTAAAAAAGAAAAAGAAAACAAATCAAACAAAAAACACTGTTTGTGCCATGGGCAGGGAGTTATTAGGCAAGCTGGAGTTGTCCCCAGGAACCCAGACCTCGGAACTGGGCGCATATACCAGTCCGCTCCTTCCAAGATGTCACCAAGGACACCTTCAGAAAGGCTCATCTCTGCTTTAATTTCGGGAAGGTT
Organism: Monodon monoceros; assembly: GCF_005190385.1. Lineage (NCBI taxonomy): Eukaryota > Metazoa > Chordata > Mammalia > Artiodactyla > Monodontidae > Monodon > Monodon monoceros. The sequence continues at coordinate 66,624,795 of NW_021703777.1, read as the reverse complement.
GGGGAGCTCAGCTGTAATGTTATTCAGAAAAAGGCAGAATAAAAATCAGGATAGGCCAGGTTTAGGACTAGAGTTACCAAGTCTAGAATTTACATTAAAAAACCATAAAGACCAGGGGGAGCGAGGGAGCTGGTCTCTAAAGTTTGGCAGAACTCTTCTACAGAATGAAACCGGACAAACACCGCCGCTCCCGGCGTGAGTCTCCCACCTCTGCCCCCGTGGCCACAATTGGCCACCCCAAGTAGGCAGCTGGGTGTGAGAGCTTTCAGGGGCCTCCCCCGAGCTTTTTTTAACCTGGTATTTTCTGCTTATAGACTTTCCACAGGGCAACCCCAGGTCCGGGGGCGAGGGGGATTCTCTTCAGCTGGGAAATCTGAGAAGTCAACTGGCCTGTGGCAAAGGAGATATTTTTAGCCGAGGCTTGGGTATCTCGGGAGTGCCATCTACTTTAGACCGCAGGGTGGGAGACACAAAACAGAGCTAAGCAAGGGGACTGGGGCGACTCTGCATTTTCTTAGCAACGACTGCGGAGCTTACCTTGGAAGAAGATTCTGTGTGTGCTCTGGTGGGGTGAGGAAAGCCGGCCGGGCGTCTTCTTAGCAATGGGGCTACACCCTCCCCGTGGAGGCGAGGCCCGGAAGTCCCGCCTTCACGCCACGTATTCGCAGGGTCTCTCCCAATACCTATCTGCTCACCTGCCCACCTGCCTGCCTGCTGCATTGGCATCACCTGAAACTCCTTAGAAATGCAAATTTGGGGCCCCATCTACTAAGTTAGAAACTCTGGCAGTAGGACCCGGCCATCTGTGTTGCATCAGGCCCTGCAGGTGATTCTCAGGCATGCTAAACCTGGAGGATTACTGGCCTAATCACACGGTCACAAACTTCCCTAGATAAAGGTACAAGAACAAAACTTTATCCCTATCAAACCCACACGGCAGTACATCGTTTTAAATTAAGAGACATTATTTTCAGCACATTTTTAGATTGACAACATTGAGCAGATAGTAAAGAGAGCCAATAATTCTTGGTAAACTTTTGTTTTTCTCCTGTGTACCTTACCCTTTCTCTCCCAGCTGAGTTTTGCTATCAAAGATTGCAACTGAGTCAGAGTAAGAAACAGCCCCCAGTGCTCGGGGCGGATGGCAGTCCCACACAGCAACCCTAGAAATGGGTACACCGGGCAGGCTGCAGGGAAGCCAACTGAAATTGTCTAAGATGATGTAGCCAGGGGAACGTCTCCTCCAAAGAGTCTGGGAACTAACATTAGAGTATTCCTAATGAATTAGCTTCCTATGGCTGCTGTAACAAATGTGACCCGTGGCCTCCAACAACACAAATTTATTTCTCTTACATTTCTGGAGGTCAGACGTCTGAAATCAGTTCCACCTAAAGTCAAGGTGTCATCAGGGTTGCCTCCTTCTGACCTCTTTGAGGAGAGGATCTGTTTCCTTGCCTTTTTCAGCTGTTAGTGGCTGCCTGTCTGTATTCCTTGGCTGCTGGCCCTTCCTGCATCTTCAAAGCACATCTCTCTAGTCTCTACATCCACCCTCTCATTGCCTTCTCCTCTGACTGACCCTCCTGCCTCCCTCTAATAAGGACACTGTGGTCCCAACAGTTCCTCCCAGGTAATCCAGGACAATCTCCCCATCTCAAAATCTTAGCACACAATCTAATCACAGCTGCAAACCCCCTTTTGCCTTATAAGGTGCCATTCACAGGTCCTGAGGATTAGGATATGGATATATTTGTGGGTCCATTATCCAACTTACCACACTCCCTATGGCCCTGTACTATCTAATACGGTAGAGACACTGGCCACATGTGATTATGGAGCACCTGAAATGTGATTCATCTGAATTGAGATGTGCTGTAAGAGTATTGAAATTTGAAGACTTAGTATGAAAAAAATAGGTAATGTATTTCATTCATAATTTTTATATTGATTCCATGTTAGAATTGCAAAATCTTGGATACAGTGAGTTAAATAAGACATATTAAAATTAAATTAATCTGTTCTTTTTGCTTTTTCAAACGTAGACAATTTAAAATTACCCACGTGGCCGACATTACATTTCTATTGGACAGCGCTGCTATAGACCACAAAGGAAGCAGGGTGATATTAAATTTCAATAGTTTTATTTGTGTCTTACTCATAGTTATAAGGGAGCCTAGACATTGAAAGCAATATGTCTTCTTTCAACCTTCTCTAGGGAGAGCAACTGACTGCACAGAATTGAGATTTCAAATCAAGAGGGATGTTATATAGGGACATACACAACTAAATTCTCCACTAGATAACAGTAACCAAAAAAAATAATAATAACCTAGCAGCTCGTGTTCTTACAAAGCACTTTCTTAAAGCATAATTTTGCTGAATCCTCAATCACAATCCTGTGAGAGGAATATTGTTCCCATTCTTCAGAGAAAGAAACTGAGCCTAAGGGAAATTTACCTGCTGGAGTGGCACCCATCTAATAACTGATGGATAAGAACTCAAGCCACGTTTGTGTGCCACAGTGCCCAGGGCTACCTTGAGCTTATCTTGGCTTGGGGTTAATGATTTAATCAAGCTCACTCTACTTCCTGAATTATTTTATATCTAATCTTCCTAAATTTCAGAGATCCCAGAATTCTCCCTCTTCACCTGAAAATTTTGTTCCTTTGCCAATCTGAACACATTTTTGTGATTATTTATTAACTGTGAACGCAGAGGGGTGTGTGTCCTACCTAGCTATTTAAGGAAGAGGATTTTACCCTGTGTCGAACTCCTCAGCTAGAGGCATACCTGCTACTAAAACCAGACAAAGACACCACCGAAAGAGAAAATTACAGGCCAATATCTTTGATGAATATAGATGCAAAAATTCTCAACAAAATATTAGCAAAGTGAATCCAACAACACATAAAAAAGATCATACACCACAATCAAGTTGAATTCATCGCAGGGTCACAAGGATGGTTCAACATACACGAATCAATGTGATACACCTCATCAACAAAAGAAAAGACAAAAACCACAGGATCGTCTCAATAGACACAGAAAAAGCATGTGACAAAATTCAACAGCCGTTCATGATAAAAACTCTTACGAAAGTGGGCATAAAGGGAACATACCTCAAGATAGCAAAAGCTATTTATGACAAACCCACAGCCAACATAGAGGCATGCCTGGCCCCCAGCTTGATGTGGACCATCTGTTGGAAGGCCCCCAACACAAATGACTGTCTCTCCCCACCCTTTCCACCACCCACAAGCTGCATGCCTAGGTGAAAGGCTCAGATCTGACTTAGAGCCAGAGAAGATATCCCCAGACAAACCTGGCCTCTGGTGAGCAGATTTCCTCTGCTCAGTCTTCCTTGGAGTGGAACAGGCCATGTCGCACTTTGGCAGAGGTTGCTGTGAGAAGAACTGGCAAAGCCCCACAAAGAGGGAAGCAGATGTCAAGGTCAGCTAGGATGCCCCTTACCCAGCAGCACTTCTCGACTGTCGGAAAGGGAGGAGGGAAGTAAAAAGGAAAAGGGTACAATGTGCTGCTCATTTTCTCTGCAACACGAAAATCTCAGCCTTTAGATCTAGAAAGTCCCTTGGAGAGTGTCTAGTCTAACAACCTTATTTTACGCGTGAGGAAACCAGGATCAAACAGGTTAACTGACTTCTTTCTATAAAGTCTCCCAGCAACTTAGTATCAGGTAAAGACTGGAGCTCCCTTTTCTGATCATTTTCAACTTGGACAAAATTGCTTTAAAGGATCACAGACAAGTATTAAGTAAAATCACACAGCTTCGATTTCCAAACCACGCTGCAGAGAAGAGGCACCTTGCTTGCAGGCTGAGACTCTGAAATAGGCACTCAAAGCTGAAAGTCATGTACAGTCAAAATAATCCTTGAAAATCCTTAGGAAAATGCCACATTGGAGACCAATATAACTTCTGTCAATCAACCCCACACAGTCAGTTTTTCCAGAGATGGAACAGGCTCCACAGTTGAGTACCAGATTAATTGGCTTGAGGTTAGAGGACAAAAAGGCACAGATCTTTAAACATAGGACCACACGTAAGACCGCAAGCTGGATACATATAAAAGGCACCAGAGTTCTGAAATTAACAGCAGATCCCCTTCTTTTATCCCCTGCTCTCACTCCAGGGCACTGAGCAGAACAACAGGCAAAGTGACTCATGCTACTTAAAGAGTTCTCTCTTCCCCACGCTCCTGATTTAGTGTTTACTGCTTAATTAGAAGCTAAGCTTCACATGCGCATGAATCTCTATTTTGTTCATTTGTGAATCCCAAGTGCCCGGTACTGTGCCTGGCACATAAATGTGTGTTGAATAAATGGATAAATCTACTCCTCTTTTTGTCCAGGCTACGTAGTTGAATTCTTGTAAGTTGATGTTATTTTGTTCTAGCACGTAGCTCATAACCTCTCGGGGTGTTATGTTGCCCTAGCCAGAAAAATTCACATTGAACTGTTCATAGAGATTGTTCAGTACTCATGGGGTTCATGGAGCCCAAGATTAAAATTTCCTGCTGCTATCAACCTTTAAGATGCTGCTGTGACACTTTAGCAGAATGACCTTCTTGGCTTTGGAGAGACTGACGTCGTTTACTTTCATAACTGCACAAGGACTTTTCTTTACAACTCTCCCAAATACTGGAAACAAAAGGTACTCTTTAAATGTTCAGCCCAGAAGCTCAAAGGGGACCTGGGCTAAGCTCAAACTCGTGGCGCCAAAATGATCTTCACAACCCTCCGCTGTATTTCCTGACCTACTCCTAAGCCGGCCTGTTGACCGACCGGCCCTTCTCCACAGATGTCCTCTTGAGATGCTTGCAGGTTTCAGCACTGATACTGAATGGCCAGATGGATCACCTACAGGACCACCCTGGATCCCCAGCTAGCCCTATCAAGCATTGACACTACACCTGTCACCACCAGCTCTGATGGTTTGGACCCAGAGAAATGTACGGCAGGAGAATATTCAAACAGCTGTTGTAAGGTGAGCTGATGGGGGCAACTGCCAGCAGGCTGAGAGGAAAACATAATTTACGGGTATCCTTCAGCAGAGCTCAGAGCCAAGCAAACACCGCTGCAGAACCCCCAGGGATGCGGCAGACAGACACACTGGTGCTCCAGGACAACAGCGGCTCTTTCTGAGCAAAGAGAAAGAAGGAGAGACCGGAGACAGGGCTGGGGACAGTGACGGGCTCAGGAAAGGGCAGCTGACTCAGTAATCCAAAAGTGAGCCAACCCATGTACTACACACCCACATGGAAAGCACATATAATCTCCCAACCTGCACGGTGATTGTCTGCCTATAAGAATAATAAATATTATAGACTATGCTCTAAAGCAGATTTAGCAAAGTCCCAGAAACAGAATAAACTCAAGGCAGGGAAAGGATTACCTATCTATGCATCTGTACTGGCTTGAACAGTGTCCCTCAAAAATTCATGTCCACCAGAACCACAGAATGGGACCTTAGTTGGAAATAGGGTCTTTGCCTTTGGAATTAGTTACGGTGACATCATACTGGATTAGGGTGAGCCTTAATCCAACAAGACTGGTGCCCTTAGAATAAAAGGGGAGAACAGAGACACAGGGAAGAAGGCCATGTGACTATAGAGGCAGAGATTAGAGGGATGCAGCTACAAGCCAAATGCCAAAGAGTGCCAGCAATCACCAGTAGCTAGGAAGAGGGGAGGAAGGATCCTTTCCTAGAGCCTTCAAGGGACATAGCCCTGCAGACATCTTGATTTTGGACTTGTAGCCTCCAGAACTGTTAGCAAATAAATTTTCAGTGTTTTTAAGTCACCAGGTTTGTGGTAACTTGTTACAGCAGCCCTAGGAAACTAATACAGCATCTCTCTATTTTAGCTACCTTCAAATACATTTCTGTATAGTCATTCATTCACAAATAGTTAATTTGCACGAATTCTGTCCCAGGCACTCTTCTAGCAATGAACAAAAGCAAAGAAAAATCTCTGCCCCCATGAAGCTTATATCTCAGAGTAGGAGGAGACAGAAAATAATCAAAATAAAGAAGTAAAATACATAGTCTGTCACATGGTGATAAGTTCAGTAAGGGGTCCTATGGCATGAGGTGGAATATTCGTTTTCAATTTGAATAAATTAACCATTCTCAGAGGATTCTGATCCAAACATTGAACCTAAGATTCTAGTACAGACAGTCCTTGACTTACGGTTTTTCTGCTTTATGGTGGTGTGGAAGCGATACGCATTCAGTAGAAACCATGCTTTAAATTTTGGATTTTGATGTTTCCCTGGGCTAGTGGTACATGGTAAGCTACTCTCTTGTGATGCTGGGAGGGGTAGCGAGCCGCAGCTCCCAGTCAGGCAATCGATCATGACGGTGAACAACTGATGCACTTACAACAGTCCTGTACCCAGATGACCATTCCGTTTTTCACTTTCAGTAAATTACTGAAATTTACTGATTCAGTAAATTACCTGAGATATTCAACACTTTATTATAAAACAGGCTTTGTGTTAGATGGTTTTGCCTAATTGTAGGTTAATGTAAGTTTCCTGAGCATATTTAAAGTAGGCTAGGCTAAGCTGTGATGTTTGGTAGGTAAAGTATATTAAATGCATTTCAACTTATGATGATATTTTCAACTTATGAAGGGTTATTGGGACATAACCCCGTTGTAAGTCAAAGTAGATCTGTACTGTCATTCTTGGGGAAAATGGTACAACACGTAAAGGTGCGTAGGGGAGAGAAGAGCCTCACTCTACTATATCAGAGTTTCTGCTCTAAAACCAGGAAAACCATCAGCCATAAAGCTCACTGTGAAGGGAAAAGAACAATTCATTAGCAAAAATCATCAAGGCTAAGGGTAGAATTTCTAAGGATTTTGTGACTAATACACACACTTGTTGGCTGATTTATAATAAATGTTAAATATAAAAATTATTATGTGATTATATAAATTATGTAAATCATAAATAGTCATTTACCATTCAACAAATGCCCTGGCAGTGATTCAGCTATGCAAAACCACTCTTAAGAGAAAAAGAAGCAAAGGGAGCGCTGGACAGGAAAACTTTTATCATCCAAGAGTCTCATTAAATTATCACTCAAGCAAATTGAGCTATTTGTAATGAGGTGGATAGACCTAGAGTCTGTCATACAGAGTGAAGTAAGTCAGAAAGAGAAAGACAAATACCCTATGCTAACACAGATATATGGAATTTCAGGGGAAAAAATGTCTGAAGAACCTAGGGGTAAGACAGGAATAAAGACACAGACCTACTAGAGAATGGACTTGAGGATATGGGGAGGTGGAAGGGTAAGCTGTGACAAAGCGAGAGAGAGGCATGGACATATATACACTACCAAACGTAAGGTAGATAGCTAGTGGGAAGCAGCCGCATAGCACGGGGAGATCAGCTCGGTGCTTTGTGACCACCTGGAGGGGTGGGATAGGGAGGGTGGGAGGGAGGGAGACGCAAGAGGGAAGAGATATGGGAACATATGTGTATGTATAACTGATTCACTTTGTTATAAAGCAGAAACTAACACACCATTGTAAAACAATTATACTCCAATAAAGATGTAAAAAAATAATAAAAAATAAAGACACACACACACAAAAAATTATCACTCAAGCAAAAGAAAACTCTAGAGCTAAGAGAACATTCCTCGGTGAAGGAGATGTTCTGTCCACACTGTCTAATACAGTAACCACTGGTCACATGTGATTATTGAGCACTTGAAATGTGGCTAGTGAGACTGAAAAACTGAATTTTTAATTTAATTTTGATTAATTTAAGTAACCGCATTAATTAAATAACCACATGTGGCCAGTAGCTACTCTATTGGAGGGAACAGCTGTAGAATCACAGAAGGCTGGCTGTGGAGACAAACCTGAGAGACTCATAAATGTGAGATGGGACCAGCTCCACAAATAAAAACAGGTAAGGGAGCCTTCACAGAATGTATAACTGTTATGTAGAGTTTTTCTAGGACATATTTATTTCCTTAATGCTCACCAGGCCCTTATAGATATTCAGCGGTATTATCCCCGTCAGCTGGAAGAGGAAATCAAGGTTCAGCAAGATTTTTTGACTTGCCCAGGGCCTTGCAGCTTTTAATGGCTAGAGCCAGAGATTTGAATTTGGCTTTGACACCAAAATACATACTCTAGCCACCAAGGCACTCCATTTATAGCACCTTTCACTCTTGTGATGTTTTCCATTCAATCCACCCTCTCTGAACAGTCTGAAACACAAAAGTGTGTGTGTCTGCATGTGTGTGTGTACACATATGTGTGTCTGAGTAGATTCTGCAGAACAGGTTAAGTCTGAGAGTTACCTCAGTTCTTAGCGTGGATCAAGTATTCCGTACAAATCAATATCCCCTAGACAACCAGCCCCATTCTCCGCTTAATCAGGTAAGAACAGGATGCATGAATGCATGCTTGTTGACTAACTTACTAAGGCCAAAGTGGCACGTTAAATAAACCCTTCTTCCTTGGACACATTCAGCAAAAATTCTATAACCCAGCTTTTCTGGTCCTCAAGGAGCTCCCATTCCCCCCAGCCATAGACAAACTCAGACCACAATCACACCTGGTTGGTGGTGGAGGCACTGATGCCCGCTGTTCTCTTATTAGTAAGATTTCTGCAGCGTTGTGAAGAAGGTTTCTAACGGGACTAATTTTGCATCTTTTTAAAAAAGTTTCACTATGCCCAGAAATATACTTGATGAGATTAATAAAGCAATTCTTATTTGTCTCTTTAACCTCCTGGAAGGTTTAGCTGAGTCTTTCATCACTGTACTATACACCTATCCTGCAAGGAACGGTCTGGGAAGAGTCCTTTCCCCAAAATAAAGCTTTACAGCATTTCCAGGTTTTGAGATTTATGTCATCCCATACCCAACTAACTCTGAAAACAGTTCATCCCAGTGTGACTCTCGGTGTCCTGGGAAGAAGTCTATGGAAAGCCTGACTGCTCAGCCCAGCAATCACACATGTCTCTGCAGACAGCTAGTCTAACCTCTCAAGCCGCAGGAACCTGGTTCGAGGGACTGATTTCTAGCCTAATTTCCGCACAACAAAACTACTGACACCAAATAATACAAACAAGCTGGTGAATGTTGTGCTGTGACAAAAACTGATTTTATAATGGTTATTTCCAAAATTAATGTGTTGTGACATCTTTAATTTCAACACCTTCAGCCAAAATGTGTGTCTTTGGAAAATGATCACCAGTAAGTCCTGACTCCGCTCCCTTTCTGGTAGCAGTCGGCATTCCTTTGCAGAGTTTTGATTCCATCAGTAAATTACTGAATACTTTACCAATGGGGTGGGGGGCGAGGGGAGACTACAAACTACAGATGGACACAGAGAAGTCGTCGCGGTCTTATTGAAGAGTGAGCTCGTCTTTGTAGTGCATTGTTCTCAGAAGTCTCCCGCGGAAGGAAAGCTCTACTTTACGAATTGCCGGGACAGCTTCCCTGGGAACGCCCAGCCGGGCCGCTTCCCTGATGAGCTCGCAGCTCTGAGCGCGCAGGGCTCGGTCCCGGGAATGACAAGCAGAGCAAAAAGCGCCTACACCGCCATCCACCGGCTCCGAGCGGGTGGCACCCGGAGTGGCGAGCTCGCCACGAGAGCTGGGGAAGAATCCCGGCAGGATCCGACCCAACACCACCTTCCTCCCACAAGCGCAGCCCTGCGTGCCTGCCCCGAGAGCGGTCCCTGATCCCCGGCTCCGCGCAGCTGGGACCACGCCGCAGCGAATGGATTCCGGGACCCTCCTGACACCGAAGAAGGAAGGCAGCGCTCAAAAGAGACCCGGTTCCTGGGGGCTCAGGCTAGTGAGGACCTGCCGTGGTGCTCTTCCCTACCTTTCCTCTCTCGAACCAGGGGCAACGTTGTCCCTTCCCAGAACAGGATCGGAGCCCGCCAAACCCGGAGTAGCTCGAACCCGCAGCCCCTACCCCAGCCCCGCCCCCCCATGGCGGCCGGCGCCCGGTGTGCCCGGGCGGGTACTCGCCGCAGACGAAGTTTGCGCGCAGGGTACGCAGGAGTTCCCAGCACCCTGCAAGGGGCAGCGCTCAGATGGTCCAAGGATAACCGACACCGCTGGTTGCAGGGGAACCGGACTCGGGCTCTAAGAGGGATGAAGACCCAGGCGCGCGCGACCGGGAAGGGAGGCTTACGTCTGGGGCAAGCGAGGCTGCGCGGTCCTTCCAGGTGCCGGGCGTCGGCGCAGAAAAGAAGCCGCGGACCCCCGGGGGGCTGGTTCCGACGGCTCCTTCAGCAGCCTCCTCAGGCGCACTGGCGCCGCCGAGTCCACTTGATGCGTGGAGGGCGCCCCTGGCAAGGAGAGCGTGGTCTCCGGACCGACCCGACCCGAGCGTTAAAGGAAACACTACCCATGACCCTGGGAGGGTCCCGGACGCTGGGCGACCGGGATGGAGGGCCGTGCGCCCGAGGACTGGCTACAGGGCGCTTAGCGTGGCGCTGCGACAGCCGAAGCTCACCGACGGCAGGGCAAGAAGGTGGCACCCGAGGGGAGGAGGGGGCGGGACGGGAGGGATTGACCCTAAATTCATCCGGACCGAGAGGTCATGCGACCTGTTCGGCGGCAAAGCGCGGTTCGTGTATCTTACCTGCTCCGGGGCCCCGGCCGGGCGGTAGCGCTCTTCCGGAGCGCGGGCGGGGGACTGTTTCGTGGAAAACATGTCTCGCTTTTTCCTCCGTCCGCTCTTATCCTGGTCACTTTTCTCTCCTCTGCGTGCCCCTGGGAGAGGCACTACGGATGCCTTGCCTCTCGCTCAGGAAGAGACAAGTTGAACTTCAAGGGACAGGGGCTCCACATTTTGTCTGCTCGACAGATCCCACCTCCCTTCACTCCCGTCTCTGGGTCCCACCCATAAGAACCCTTAATGACAGATCCTCTACAACCCCACCTCTTTGCATTCAAATAAGTTATTCTTCAGGGGCAGAGGGGAAGCCAAGCGGACTGCGGGTCCCCCCACCCATGCCCACCCCCAAACTTACGCCCCGCGACGGCAGCACGAAGAGGACAAGACCTGAGCGTTTGGGCTGTGGGAGACCGAGTAACTGGGAGCAAAGGAGTAACTTGTCGGCTCTCCCAAATCTCATCACATCCTAGACCATTCTCTTTTGGCCAGAGCGTAGCCAAGTAAAAAATCAGAATAACTGCAGGCACTGGCAATTAAACGGCAAGATTTTTATCTCAACAAAGGTTTACGTTTCTAGGGCCAGCATTATTTGCTTTAGGCAAATGGAAACTAGCTTCTCTGTTTAGGGAAGGAACTGCTTTGCAAGAGTGCCTGAGACTTCGCTGAGGCTGCAGGGACCCGGGAGGGAACCTGAGCCTGCTTCCATAAACCTAGCAGCGATTTCCTGCGGAGAGCAATCACAGGCTGAATCCTAGGGGCCAACAGCTCTGTGCCTTTCTGTCACTCACCAGCAGCCCCTCTTCCTCAGGCAGCGTCAAGGAGGCACTGCAGGTATTTACAATGGTAGAGACTACCATTTGAAGCCCAAGTGGTTGTATGTTTGGCAGAAAACGACTACGCTTGAGTTTCTCTTAGAAATATATATTTTTTAATCCAACTTTAGTCAAGATCTAAGGAAAATTTTTAAAAATCACTCGAGGTTATTGAATAAATCCATCTCCATTATCCTGGCAGAGGCTATGCATAGTCAACAGAATATGTATCAGGCACTTGTTCCTTGAACATTATAGCTGGGGGAGGGGTGTATAACTTGTAAAATTGGGGGGGGAATCGGTATTTTGTTTCTGAAATGAAGTGAGAAAGAAAATATTGCAAGTGCATGGTACAACAGTTGAAATAGGGAGTTGAAGTAACCAGCCTAAGTTTTAAGTTTACACAGCTAGCAAGTGCTGAGCTGGAATTCCGCAGAGATGTAATTTCAGGACTGTGTTCTTCTAAGATACTGCCTCATCACACGTCATTGTCATCACCACAGGGACACCAGTCTGAAAATCAAAAGCCTAGGCGATTTGTCTGCCAACTCTACCTTGAGCAAATCCCCTAGTCTTTCTGGGCCAGTTAACTCAGTCTGTAAAACAAGGGTTGGATTCAATCCTCAAGGTTTCTACAGGCATTCTGACGCCAAGTATGAATTGCTATTCACCTCCTTTCTCTTCCACTTTCTGCCCTCTAGTGGAGGTGTTAAAGGAACTGTGAAATTTAAGTAGCTAAATCAGTGAATTTGAGATAGCTAGGGTAAATAAGTCTTCTCTTTCACTACTATACAGTACTGTTCTTCAGAGAGCCAAAGCTGATTGCACTGGTGAAACAGCATTCTTTAAACTTCCTTTTAGCAAGAAAACCCAACCAGTTCTAGGCACCAACGGCATCAGAGTAAATATTTGAGGTAGTCTTTGCATGAGGGCAAACAGGTATTTTTATATTCTTTGTAACAGACTTCTATAATGTAAGGAATCATAACAAATGTTAGAAATCTCATAACATATGTGAACTAATTTGAATATGCAGAGGGCTCACAGTAATCTTCAATGACCTATTTGAATCATTCCTTTTTAAAAAATTTGCCACATTTGCTTTTCAACTTAAAGTGACAACCATCATCTAGTTTCTTACATTTCATTTTACAAAAAGAAACATTTATGGCCTTTTGAAATTTTTATCGTCCAGTATTTCAAACATATATCTAACTAATTAGATGGTTTAAAAGAAAGAACATAAACCTTAATGAGATTTATGGGAAAATTAAAGGTAGTGAGTATACTTCTGGAAAGGGTGATTTTACAGATTAACCTTTAGTCGCATTTCATGTACAGACCAATTTTAGTGCTTAGTACTAGAAATAAGGGCAATTTGAGAAAAAGAAAGAGATATCTTAGAGAAGCAGCCAGCATCCCAGGATAAGAAGAGGAAAGCAGTGGCTAAAATAGATATGCTATCCCACGGCTTAACACTCATCTAGGATTTATTAGCTGCCAGATGAACAAAATTGAGTTTCTGCCCTCACAGAACTTCCTGGCATAATGAATACATTAAACTGGGACTTCCCTGGTGGTCCAGTGGGTAAGACTCCTCAATCCCAATGCAGGGGACCCGGGTTTAAACCCTAGTCAGGGAACTAGATCCCACATGCATGCCGTAACTAAGAAGTCCCCATGCCGCAACAAAGACCCGGTGCAGACTAAATAAATAACTTAAAGATAAATAAATACATTAAACAAACCCAAATATGTAAACTATGGAAAAATACTTACAAGTAATATAGGACTATATTTCAGGGAGTCAGAATGTGATGTTTTTAGCTGAGATCTAAAGACGCAAAGCCTTTAAAATAAAAATATATATATATTAAAGAATAGAGCAAGAAACAGGCGAATTGGACAATTACCTATTGCAGGGAAGGAGAGTTTACTTAAACTAAGAAGGGAAAACAACATGCCCATATCTGAAGTAATATACTCCAGCACACTGAAACATTCTGTATATGATAAAAGTAGGACGTGCAGACATTCTGTTTGCTGTATATAATATTTCTGGGTCATCAATCTCTTACTCTAATATACTAGTCGCTGGGAGAAGTAATAAGAACCGGCCCATAAAAAGTTTCAAAGGAATTTTATTTCTAGCACCCTCACACACCTAGTGCTAGCTCCCCCTCACCTCCAGGGCTGTCATTTGACTGCCCACATCCAGCCTAGTGTTCCTAGGGATAGTACCCCCTCAATGACAATGACCACGTGAGCAAAAACCAAGGTGCCTCAGTTTACAACTTGTTTTTTTTGACCTGTGAATCAATTTGTAAGAGAAGTTATGATGTTAAGTCACATTTATCTGTATTATTATAGCTAAGAATTTCTAAGCACTATGTGCCAGGCACTTCACAAAGTGACGTGTATACTTTTTTCAGTTTTTAATTCTTGAAACAAACCTAGTTTCCTTTGTTGTAAAATGAGAATAATAACAGCTCCGCTGCATAGGTTGTCATGGGGGTTAAGTAAATATAAAAAGTGCTTTAAAATAGTTGTAGACACATAATAATAGCTAACACTTACTGAACACTATTATTTCTCCTTGTTTCTATTTTACAGATGAGGAGGAAAGTACGTCTTACAAAAGTTAAATCTCACAACTAGGAAAGGGCAGAACCAGAACTGGAGCCCAAGCAATCTGGAACTAGACTGACCTCTTAACCCCTACCTCCTGTACAATTATTAAGACAGTAATGGAAAATGCCCCAAAAGTTTACGGCCTAGAACGACACTGTGAATTCACTCATTCATCCATCAAATAGTTATTGAGCACTGCAGTGGGTTGAATTGTGTCCCTCCCCAAAATTAATGGCCAACCGAAACTAAATATGTAACTTTCCTTATTTGGAAAGAGGGTCTTTGCAGGTGCAATTAGGTAAAATGAGATTATACTGGAGTAGGGTGGGCCTTAACTACAGAGTGTGTTCTCCTCAGAGACAGAAAAGGACACACACAGACACGGAGAAGGCGGCCAAGTGGAAATGGAGGCAACACTGGAGTGACGTATCTATGAACCAAGAAACGCCAAGGATTGATGCCCAAAACCAGAAGCTAAGAGAGAGGCATGGAACGGTTTCCTTCTCTGAGTCTCCAGAAGGAACCAACCCTGCTGACATTATGATTTTGGACATCTGGCCTCCTGAACTGTGACAGAATAAATTTCTGTTGCTTCAAGCCACTTTCTTTGTGATAATTTGTCACGGCAGCCCATGGAAACTAATACCAGCATCTGCTATGTGGCTCAGCATGGTTCCCCACTCTGGAGTTACAGCAGTAAACAAAACTGCACCCCTGCCCTCACGGAGCTTTCCTTCTAGTGAAGGAGACAGACAATAAACAAATATAGAATACAGTGTTAGGCCCTATGTAGCGCTATGAGGAAAAAATATTGTATGAAGATAGAGAACACCAGATGAGGGTGGTAATTAGGGAATGTCTCCCTAGAGGCGTTTTAACCCGAATGAATCTGGATTGTGGAATTTTAGGCTGTATATGGGTAATTCTTCACAGCACCACTGAAATACATGCCCTTGCATTAACTGCAAATAAAACTTAGCAAGAACAGCAGATCAGCAAACAACAGACCTAAACTTGCTCAACAGACCAAGATTCTGAAACACATGAAAAGGGTTTCCCAGAAAGGACACCCGTAAGAGTTTCTGGAAAGCAGAGGGGTTCCCAGCTCCACTCACTCCTGCCAAATTGTCATCTCTTCTAGGACGTAGTAACCAGTACTCTGCTTTTCCCTCCTTCTATGAAGCTTGCTAACCTCAGAGGTAGACCCTAAGGTCTAAGGCTTAGACAGTGGTCTAATCACTGTCACTGAATAAAGAGGCAGCTTCCACAGACCAAAGAGATACAGCTACCTTACATCAGCTCTAGCTCCAGAGCTCAGACTTCTGTCTCACTTCCCAGTACCCAGGGATGGACAAACCTAGCCGCCGGAGGAGTCCCCTGGGTCATCTGAAATAACACAAACAGCCCAAATTTTTTATAGGTCATCTATAAACACTAACACAAATACTTATCTCTTTTTAAAAATTTTAACATTCATAGCCATGAAGTTCAAGCATCAGACTTCTTTGCAAAAAGCAAACATTTTTAATGTTTTGCTTCAGTAAAGTTCCTTTGGCAATTTCAGCAAAGATTACACCAATTTATTTGAAATTATTTGATTTTAATATAGACTTGAATAATGAAATTAATTGAAATACAAGCACTTAGGTGTTGGTCAATCCCTAAAAGTGTTTAAACTGAAAAATACTAAAAGATTTCAATATAAATATTCCACAAACTTCAAACAGTAAGCTAATAAACTTCTATGATACACAGTAAATAGGAAAATAACGCCATCACATTCACATTTTTGTCTATGTCATTGTGAGTGCTATTTGGTAACTCTTCCATTCCTTCTCTAATTGGCTTAGACTGAAGCAAAAAGGTCAACAAGTACCGCTTTATTTCCCTCAGAACAAATTAATGTTAAGTATTTAAACAAAATTTCATTTCATTTTGACCTTAAAGAAATTATTTATTTCCTCCCCACTCCACTCATTGTGCAGCAGTTTCCGCAGCGTCCTCAGGCCACTCCTTCAGGGCAGTGGGGAACCGAGGGAACTGCAGGCCCAAGCACCACCAGCACCTCCACCCTGGGCTGCCTCCCGCTCATCTCCCTCCCTGCTTTTACCTTTGATTCCTTAGAGTCTTCTCTCCACACAGCAGCCAGAAGACAGTTATCTTAAAAGAACGATGGCCAACAACTATTCCTCACTTAAAACCTTCCAGTGCTGCCCACTGCAACTAGAAATAAACCCCCATTCCACAGCATGGTCTATCAAGCACACTGTGAACTGGCCCTGGGCGCTCTCTCCCCGTTACTCACTCAGCTCCAGCCACACCAGCCCTTCTGTCTGTTCCTCAGCTCTGCCAAGCATCTCCCAACTTAGTGACTTCGTACTCGCTGATTTCTCTCCCTCACAGACTTTTCCCTCAGATCTTCAAATGTCCCCATCTCAGAGAGACTTTCCCAATCTAAACTAGCCAGTGCCTTTTCAGCCCCCTCTTTCATCACTTTCTGTAACATTTCTCTCATTTTTTAACATCACTTATCATACATGAAATCACGTTCATTTTATTGTGTATCTATTTCCTGCCCACTCTCTTCCACTCCTTAACAGGTCCCTGAGAGGATCACCATTATCTCCAGTACCTAGAAGGTTCCTGGCATGCAGTAAAGGCGTATGTTGATTGAATAAATGAATGAATAGTTGGGCAACTTTGGGTTAATTAATTAAGCTCTGAGCTACTAGCCAAGCAAATGAAAAACAGCAAACTGCTTCATTTATCATTCACTCAATCTCCCTCTTCCGCTCACTAGATTCTTCCGCACAAATCAGAAAGAAAACTTAGCAAGAACACAAGCCCAACAAAGAGGCATGAACTAGGCTTCAGGTTTGTTTATTAGGCCAAGATTTTGAAATACATAAAAAGAGCTTACCACATGGACATCTAACATTCATTTTAGAGTACAGTAAGGTAATGACTTGAGTGTAACAGCTCTAGTTTAGAGCTTCTGAAACACCAACCCAGTAACTCTAACATTGGGAAAGGTAAAAAAGAAATCTAAAATTAAAACAAAAATACCATAAAGAAAGGAATGACTGCCCTTCCACTTTAGATACCAGCTAATACTTGATTAAGGAACATAACATTAAAGAAACTGAGTTAAAGAAAGCAAAATTTTAAAATCCTTCTTTGTACTTTTACCACTTTTTAGTACCTATCAATTACTATGTTTTACATCAAGCATTAGTTTTATACCTTGATAAAATTATAGGTTCCTGAATATTTTAAATAGTAAATATTCTAGATTAAAAATTTGGTATGAAAAATTTTAATGAAAACATTAATTATACAAAAATTAAACAGCAAAACCATTTAAAATGACTTACAATTCAAACAGACTTTGCTTACTGATATTTCTCTATCAGCTTGTTTTCATAAGAATTTATTATTTCCAGCTGAAAAAAAAATCTACTTATACGATTGTGGTAAGAAGAGATGAGAATAAAGTACATAAAGCTCGTAAGCCTGTGCTCAGCATATATTGCTCATAAATATTAATTTTTCTTTTATTATTACTTTGTATTATTACTTTAAAAAAACACATACAAGTTTTACAAAACATGTCAACTTCAGTTAAAAGCTTCTTATATAAGACATAGCCACATGTGAGGAATCTAGCCTGGCATTTTTTGAAAACACTTATATTTTCCTGAGTGACATACTACATAAAATTTTACTTCAATAACTGATAAAAATTCCTCACTAATAAACCAATTTCTGAAGTCTAATTATATAGCTTCATGTTATAATTTATGAGGTCTTTTAGAGGATATATATATTTTAAAAAGTACAAAGTTACATGACCAGGAAAAGTACCTTTTAATACGTAACCAAAACATTGTGAAATATTCCTCTTACTACACATACGGCTCAGTTTCATCTTAATTTTGCCCAAAGAAAAAATAGATGGCTCTAAATAGTAAATGAAACAGTTATGTTAATAGAAGGAAGCACAATGAACAACTAACATGTTACCCTGCCACTGGCTATGCCTTACGAAATATTTTACAATTTCAGTCATGCTTTTACTATTGCCACTTCTAGTATGCTAATTAAGATAAAGATTAACATTCTGTCCTTCTAACAACCGCTGGAATAGAGAGATGAATGTGAATATATATTATGTTCTACAACATTCACTTTCTAATATTCCAAATTTAGCAACTTATCGAAATCTAATCTGAGGTATATTAAGAGATCAAACATTTTTTAATCCACACCATGGGCTATGTACCATGCAAACACTAAAACCACAACTGCACACACTGGAAAGAGATAATATTTATATTTTTGCCACAGCGTTAGCTCAACTGCCACTTCATCTCTCTTCCTGTTCTTCTTCCGACGACCCTTCAGTCTGTTTTCAAAAGCCTCCAGTTCGGCCTAAATCAAAACAGTATCATTTTTATTAAATTCAATACACACATTGATTTAAAATTTTCCACTTAGATAAAAATAAATTTGGGAAATGTTTTAATAGTAATGGTATATAATAAACATATTGATTTGATTTTTTAAAACAACATCTCTCCACTACTGATTGTATTCAACAAATTCAGAACTTAGGTAAGCAGAAAGGGAACTAGGGAGTAGTGAAAGAGATTATTTCAGATTGAAGGCCTGCCTTTGATACTAAATACAGAAACATCTGATTTAAAATATAGACATTAGTTTTATACATCAACACCATTAACCTATAATTAATGGGGCTCTATAATATAGAGCTTCTAGTAAGTGCTAACAGATGACCCATTAGAATAAAGATACCTATAATTCTAGTTTTATACAATGCTGGTATAATAAACATTACTGGCTTGTATGGAAGAAATTCAAGTGAGTGAAGAGAAAAAAGCTGCCGGAAATTGATTCCTCTCTGTCAAATACATTTCAAAACACAGAGTAAAAATTCTTCAGGGGAAAAATGCTTCATGCTTTAAATCAAAATGACTCTTTTAGAAAGTAGAATTATATAAAAAACTCGTTCTAAAAAAGGATAACTCGGGCTTCCCTGGTGGCGCAGTGGTTGAGAGTCCGCCTGCCAATGCAGGGGACGCGGGTTCATGCCCCGGTCTGAGAGGATCCCACGTGCCGCAGAGCGGCTGGGCCCGTGGGCCGTGGCCGCTGAGCCTGCGCGTCCAGAGCCTGTGCTCCACAACGGGAGAGGCCCCAACAGTGAGAGGCCCCAACAGTGAGAGGCCCGCGTACCGCAAAAAAAAAAAAAAGAAAAAAAAAGGATAACTAGATGACACTCATTATAAGGTATAGATTTTCAGTCTACTGTTAAGAACTTACTTATTAAACTTTAATGCATGATAATATAACACGATACACTATAGTGCATTGTTATTAACTAAAACCGGATGCTTATTAACTAAAATATATATGTAATATTCATGCAAGATTCTGTAAATGTGTATTTAAAAGGAAATAGAAATTTCAGTTAACATATCCATGACTTTGCTCATAAACCACACTGGAAGAAGACTTAACATATACTTAATATAAAGTGGCATTCTTCAAAGAACCAAAATGTCAGAATATTCTCAAGTAGTTGTTGATATACAGCACAAGGTCAAAATATACTAAAAGCAGTCAAACTTGAGAACTACTGACACAGTAAAATAACTAATGCTTTAATGATGACTCACAGTCATCAAGCTTGGTTTAAATTATTTTCTATACACTCTGTTTAAAAGGTGAGGAAATAGAGAATATGTTTAAGATTTCTATCCACAACTGTTTATGAAAAGGGGAGGAAGGGACACCCTAAACTATTCTTAATAATTTAACCTCCCAGGATTTTAGTCGATCCATGTTTTACTGTATTAGCTCTGATAACTTATTTTTTGGTATTAGGCAAACCAACTTTATAGAACCATAAAACACCAGAGGTCATTTTATCCCACCCTTGCTACATGAGTTGTTTTTAATGCCCTCTCTCAAGTCACGCAAATTTCAATTTCTTCATTCATAAAGGCAACAGTTTGCATACAATATATACTGCTTGATAAGTATAAAGCACCTCAAAATACAAACTGACAAAAAATTACATGTCACTGTTACAAAGTTAAGACACTCTTTGGAGTGTATGATCAATAAATACAGTATTTGAGCAAACAGGGGATATCAGGAATGTACTTGTTATCTAGGTAATAACAAAGAACAGATAAAAATCCTGCATTCAAGAATCTAATCGGTAAATAAGGGGATGTATTATTAAAACAAATGTATTGGTTAGCAAACAGCACTTATTTGTCACAGATAACCTATAACTCAGTAAAACAGAACTCAAATAATTTTAGATGAGCGAAGACATGCACTGCAGAGGATGACTTAAAATGGATGTTGCCATGCCCTGACCCTCACCCCTCAACCAAAAGAGGAGTTATCTCTTGAGAATGGACGAAACTGGCAAGCAAGTAAATTGGGAATACACAAAATATCTGTGAACATACAAGGTCCCATGCTTCTTCAGAGGTTCAGTATACCTGGACTGAGGTAAGTGAACAGCTAATTTTTGTTTTACAGGAACTGTATTTTCAGTCCAGAACTGAGCTCACCAGATCCTAATTTGTATGTTTCCACATATCTTGTATTTGCATAAAAACTAACGATGATGCAAAGAGACAGAAGTTTGGGTATTTTTTGTTTAGTTACCTGTTGTCTTCGTTTCTCCTCTTCAAGAGCAGCTTTGGCTTCTGCTTCTTTTATCTGTTTATGGACATTTAAAAGTAAATTAACATTGTAATCATCAAATTTTACATAGAATTTTAACATCTTTCCTCCCAGGCTCCACTAACCCATAACAACTTCTGGGAGCTTTAAATTGAAAATTATTTAAAGAAACGTAAATGTTATATACCGAGAAGTGTTATCAAGGTACTATCTAACAGACGGGGGTAAGGGGAGGTAGGTTGTTATACCTTATATAAACATTTCAGCTTAACAACTATAAGAGATATTAGATCACAGTTCAAAGAGTTACAACACTGTAAACTGAAATACTTTAAAACTGGACTTTTTCTCTTAAGTTACCATACTAAGACTCTATAATAAATTATTGAATACCACTCTTTGCCTAGAGTTGAAATTGACCATTTTCCTAAAATGCCCTCTCTGGAAGGGAATCCTTAGCTTCAAACAAAACCAAGAGCCTACTCCTTGATTGGGTTGATGGACAGAAACAGTGATGCTAGAAGTAACCCAAACAGCAAAGAATCCCAAAAGCTTATTTTTGTATTATTTTAACATAATTTTCAGGAGGCTTACACTAACATTAAGATGAATAACTATGTTCCAGAGCACATACACTAACTGGTACAGAGGATGGAAAAATCTAGTACACACCAGACCATAAAAAGCACACCTGAGGGTTCAAAATAGGCCAACAAACTAGGCTTTTATCACAAAAACAAAAAAGGATGAAATTTCGAGTTGTTCATAATAAGCACATAAATTAATGCACAAAATAAGTAGGGAAAGGCTGCTAACACATTAAAAATGACATTTAACCTGACATTACCTCAGATGCTTTCCGCTTCATTTCCTTGCATGTTATGTCACATTCTATGGAAATCTGATTTCCACGTACTTTGTTGCACTGCAATTCCTACAAATAAAGTTTTTAAAAATTTGATTTTAAAAGGTTTTCCCTCGAAGTTGTAACTGTATGCCATAAAAAAGCCAAATTCCTCTAGCAGCTTAGGATTATGCATACTATTTAAGTCGTGTTAATATTTAATAATGGCATGGTTGCATGCATTAAATGTCTTAGTTCAAACAGTGATTATTCTCTATCTCTTAACTGCAAAAAAAGTGAATACCATAAAATTAAAACCATCCATTTAATAACCATTTACTAAACACCACTACCAACTTAGCTTCAATTTCATTTTTATTCTTCATTTTTCTTTATCTTTTCTTGTTATTCTTCTAAAGCTTCCAGGGAGGTACTAGAGTAGTGCCATCCAACACAGCTTTCTGAAATGATGGAAATGTTCTAAACGTGCACTACTCACAAGGGTAGCACTTACCACACATGGTGCCTGAGCACTCAAAGCATGGCTACTGAAATCGAGGAACTGAATGTCATATATTATTTAATGCTGATTCATTAAAATTCTAATTTAAATAGCCATATGTGGCTGGTGGCTACCCACTCAGTGCAGTTCTAGAGTTTTCTGAAGAGCTAAAAATTTTTCTCTAAACCATTTTATCTTTTTAAAAAATGTTTAGATGAAAATCATTCTAAAGCTTATATCTGTACTTCACTGTCTCCTTAATGGAATAATAAAAAACAAATCTACTCTTTCATTGATGAGGTGACATCAATACTACCATCAATTTGTGTACTATTCTGTAATAAAATAAGTGGTCCTTATTTTAAATAGTCTTAGACTTTGCTTTTGGAGATCTTTTATCTGCCTTTTATTCATTCCATATTTTTTGCTGCCAGATGTCACTTTTGCTCTAAGTGTACCTATTTGTACCAGTTGCTCCTTTCCCACCACACCCTCAGACACTAGTTTTTTAGTTCATATCTACCAGAGTTAGGAAATGAGATCATCAAATCCTGAGCAAAGTACATATACTTTAATGAAGCACTTTATAGCACAGAATTTTGGCTGAGGTTGGTGATAAACACAGTCTTGTCATCCAAGGACAGTCCAGACAAAGGAAAAATAACATGGACAAACATTAGAGACAAAAATAAATACTGCATGTTTGTGGACATGAAGTCTATCAGCCTGGAAGAAGGATCATCATATCTTTTCTCATTCAAAAGGTACTTATAGAGTACCTGTTACATGAAAAGCACTGTATTAGGGACAGGGGATATAACAAGGAAAAAATTAATATGGTAAATGCTAAACTAATAATAGCTGCTACTATTTATTAAATATAGCAGTCATTGTGCTAAATGCTATATAAGCATTATCTCTTTCATTCCTTTCAATAAGCCTATGTATAAACTATTTTACAGATGAGGAAACAAGGTTACACATGTCCCTGGAATCACAAAGCGCTTAGTCACGAACCTAGCACAAAGTACAAAGAAAGCCAAGAGGAAGGAGCACCTAAGTCTTCCCAAAGGAGGCAGAGGAATAAAAACCTTCCTAAACAAGGAAATGGTTGCCCTGAGTATTAACAGGATTCTAGTAAGCAGAGCAGTAAAGGAAAAAACCAAATATATGGCCACAGATTAAAGGGGACATAGCAGATGTGTTAGGGCACTTAAGTAATGGATTCACAGAGATGACTGCCAGGGGATGAGACTGGACAGGCAGGCAAAGGTAATATCATAGATCCCCCTTTATGCCAAGTCTCTACATACGTACACCTTCCTTATAAAGTGCATATTTTTTCCCAAGTGATGAAGAACCATGACGAACTTAGATTGGAAGTATTACAATTACAGGCAAGGAAATCTGTTTTCAAAGTCCAAGCATAATCTGCTGCTAGAGTTCTAATGGGCGGCAAACTGCACTCGGACAGTAAGATGAGATTTCAGAGAAAACTTGAGAGACATTTCAGACTAAAAGTGATTTGACTGAGTACTGATTTTCATATAAAGGTGGTCCATTTAAATATCTAACACTTAGGGATCCAACTCCAGAAAAGCTCAGGCCTATAAATTTAAATTCAGAAGTTACCTGAATCCAGGAAATTATATAGTAGGAGCTATAAAAGTAAATGAAAAGTAAAGGTCCTCAATAAAAGCTACACATTTTCAATAAATATTTGCTGAATGGATGAATAAATGAGTGAATTGAAACAGAAAGGAGAGTAGCTTTAGGGAACAACCATAAGAATATGAAGGCAAAAAAAGACGTTACAACTATAACTGAGAAAGGGAAAATCAGAAGTCAAGAAAGAAGAAATCTTCAAAGGAGTCAACAGTGTCAACAGGAAAGTCAAGGAAAAGAACTGACCTTTAAGAGTTCAGTGAGATTCTTCAATCCTAAGTTTTGCTAAATGGTATGTGGTTTGCTTCCACTGAGCTTTCCAATCATTAGCTTTTGCCCTTTTACTCCTTCATTACCAGTATTTTATCTTAAAATTAACTCTCTCCAAATTTGAATGTTATTGTATAATTTTATAAGGCTACATGTATGTGAGGTCTTTTTAAGGCAACATGTTCACAACATAATACTGACGGTAAAAAAAATGTCATAAGTAAGAGCAACAAAGGTTAATTCCAGACCATTTCTTCAATCATGAAACTTACTTTTTTATTACTCACATTGTGCATCTTGTGCAAAGACCTCAAATCTAGAACACACTGATTCTATCCAAAAAAGGGCACTGAACTCAGTTCCAATATAAAATAATCCTCTTTTACTATTAAATTGCAGAAAACTAAATTGTCAAACAAAGCTGATTTTTAAAAAAAACATTTGCAGAAATAGATATGCCAATAATAAAAAGATTCTAAGAAATAAGACCTTAAAATTAAGTCAAAAAAATAAAGTCAAAGAACTACCAAAATACAGACTCCCCCTCCCTGCCAAAAAAAACCCCACAAAACAACAAAACCAACAAAAATGTACACAGAAAAGAATTTTCAATAACTTAAAATATATACCTTTTTAATTCTTTTACAAGGACATCTAAGTTTCACCTTTTGGTTGCAATTAAAGGGACATTCACCAGGATGGCACATTTCTTTGCATCTATGACCACAAGGAAGCTAAAATAAAACCAAAATAAAACAATTATATATTTATATTTTAGTTATACTCTACCTCCCCTTTCCCCAGCAACTATTTTAAGAAAAAGTCCATTCCAATAGGGTCAATAAATCCTGGATAATTGGCTGATTTTTCAACTTTTTTCTTTTGGATATAAACTACCTTAATTCCCAGAAATGCTCAATATTCTCCCTGGTTCCACTCTAACAGCACATCTTACATCACTCTTGAGGCTAGTTAGAGCCATGTGACTAATTTCTGGCCAATGGAATGTAAGCATAAGTGCTTTTGTGCCTTAAAGCTTCTCAAGAGCACACATCCATGTTCTTGCCTCCTAATGTGCTGGAAATGAGGATATCTAGAGCAACAGTGGGGCCCATGACTCAAAGAGAGCAGAGCTGCCCTGCTAACTTGGGTCCCTGGTTCTATACGTGGAGCACTGTGACACATCCACCTTCCCTTGTAAAGGCAAAGTAATGCCATTAGTCCTGAAAAGGTATTCAAACTCATGAGTAATCATGGAAATGTAAACTAAAATCATGAGATGCCATAAGATTGGCAAACATGTTTAAATTTTGACAATACCAAGTATTGGTAAGGATATGAAACAAAAGGAGCTATAAAATCCTGACGGTAAATTGGAAAATTTACTGGTTACATATAATTATTTTGGAAATCAGTATGACTTTAAGTTGAAATTACACATTCCCTATGACCAACCAACTGCACTACAAAGAGAAATCTATACACATAATACCAGAATGTACAAACAAGAACATTCATAGCAGTATAACTCTACCTATCTACCTACAGTAAAATAAATAAACTACAGTATATTCATAATGGAGTAAATGGACTACAGCCACATGTAATAAAAATGACAAGCACAATGTAGAGCAAACAAAGCAAGTCACAAAAGTTCATACTTTTGAACTTTAAATATAAAATTATGCAATCAATATTGCTTCCAGGTATACCCGTAGTAAAAACTTTAATTTACAGTAAAAATTATAAATTAAAGCAAGGAAATAATTATTATAAAAGGCAAATGGTGGTAACATAGAATAGAGGGTGGGAACTACACTAAGAAAGGAACTTTGGTAGACTTCTGAGATGCAGCAATGCTAAATTTTTTGACGTAGGTGGAGTTACATGGTGTTCACTTTTTAACCATTTGTTAAACTGTACATATATGTATTATGTATTGTTGAGTATGTAATAATTTCATTATTTTAAAAAATCAAATCACATGACCATTTCCCTGTTAGATGTGCAAGTATGTATTATCTCAAAAGCCAGGTTATATTCTGAAAGAGCAGAAAAGTAGTCCCAAAGAAAGTTTATTAGAATGTATAATATATAGTGACTGTATCTTCATTATAGATTTCACAGCAAAAAACAGAGGTTTTTCTAAAACATTCAACATTGATATTCATTTAGAGATATCCCACCCCTTCCACTCACAGTGAGATGGTTTTCTTCTACTCTACTCAGCCCTTAGTATCATTCTGCTAGCACTTTGGTTAAGTCATACCAAATGGCTTACCAATAAGCAACACGGTCTAGTTCAAAATGTTTCTTTTTAATCCCAAAAATTTAAAAATTTAAAAAGCTCTCTTTAAAAATAATTAAGGAAAGCTTGAAAATCAATATTATTTGTGGATAAATACCCATACCATAATCACCATAGCCAGCAGATCTATAGCACTTACCATACACTAAGACCTTTCCATGTTATTAACTCAATATTCAGCACTCTAAAGTGAGTATTACTATTGCCCCCATTTTACACATGAGCAATCTGAGATATAGAGACATTAAACAATTTGCCCAAGTAAAAAACAGAAAAGCCTGTATAGGAGTGATAAAACCAAATTCAGAAATAATTTTTAAAAGTAGAATTGTATATGTGGGGCACAATTTAAATAAAGGTGCAGTTCTTAATATCTTTACATTTCCTTTTAGTTTAATTCAAACCTAATTGAACAGTCCAATAGACACATAGAGTGTATATCAAAGAAGTAGTGGAGCTGGAAGGACATGCCTATGCCATTCCCACAGTTCACACTTACACTCACACTCAATATACATTTACCAACTACCTAACATGTACAACCAGGGAACCAGAGACTGGATGTAAAGACAAACATGACACAGTTCCTGCCCACAAGAAATCTACAGTATGGAAAGGGGAGGAGAAAGCAAACAGGAATTTATCAATGGATCAGAATTTGTCATAATCCCATACCGTAACTCCAAGTCTAAGATATCTATGGCAGATTCAAAAAGACATAGTTCTTGGTTGATCCAGAGTATGAGTTGATACCATAGCCTACTGGTTCTCAAAGTGTGGTGCCAGACCAATAGTATCACCCTTATATAACAGCATATTAGAAATGCAAATTCCTGGGCCTCCACTCCAGGCCCACAAAATCAGAAACTCTGGGGTGGGGCCCATTAAGCTGTTTTAACAAGCCCTTGAAGTGTATCTGATACACACTAGAGTATGAAAAACACTGCTGTAGTCTTATCAATGTCAAGAGAACATAAACTAGAATGAGCTCTATTAACCACAGTAATACTCACCTGTCCACCCCTAGACTGTTCTAAACCATAACAGCCATTTGGATTGTTCCCAACCTAAGAATACATTTTTCAAGAAAGTCCAAGGAGACACTAGCAATACCAGGGGCTCCAGAATGGCCTAGATCCCAAAAATGAGGAGCATGAGAAAAAATTTTTTAAATAAATACTGCCCACTCATCTCCAGTCCCACCAAATGGCGTAACAGGATCACAAATGAATCACGGCCAAGGCAATGCTAAATTGCAAATTAGCAATCCCCGAATTCAATTTTATTTCTAACTGCAACCTCATACCAAGTTACTGTGTCAGGTTAAAAATAAAACATTCTCAACTACTTATTACCTGGAATTTTAATCTGGACAGAAGAAAATTTATTTTAACAAGGGAAAACTTAGAATTTGAAGAATTCAGAAAATTAAACTTGAAATATCCCATGCCTCTAGTTTCACTCATATAACAAAGACAGGATTATTAAAATAATCATTTATTGCTTGAAATGTCTCCCTTTTTGTAATCTTACATAACTTTTAAAAATCGCAGGTTCAATTTCCAAGTTGTTAAACAGTAATCCATAAAAAGTGTCCAAAGTTTTAGTTAAAAGGAAATACTGTAAACAAAAAGGCATATCATGAATTGATTTCTCTTTTTATTTAATCAAAGAGACAATACTGTATTTAAGACTTCATTGTCATCTCTTCCGATTCTAAATAGGATGAGAAATACTTAGATAACTATATAAAGACAAATAATTAAAATAAAAGAGGTGCTATTAGTACATCTATAAGTCAAAAGAATTCCTTTATAAATGTCCACCCAAATGAAATAGCCGTCACTTTCCTACCCCCGATAACAGCAAAAAAGGTACAGCCTAACTGTTAAGTTGGCCAAGGAGAGATAGACTACTTTCGTTTCTCAAATCACTGCTGGGCTAAATCACCAACCAGTGAGTTTTTACCTTTTTACTCTGAACCACTTTCAATAAATTAGTTTAAATACAATGCATATACAAGCACCAGAATCTCTAAAAGCAAAACTTTATATATGAATGCTTTATATTAATTCAAGATAATAATGAGCTTTAATGTTTACACACGCACACACGCACACACACACACATGATCTGTTTTTTCTGCTGTGGATTTACTGTCCAACTGCCCATGAGCCACACGGTTCTTGATCTACTTATATTTTAAGGTGGGTAAACATTAGGTCAATATTTATTGTGTAAAGTACATAAGCTATCTTTAAAACTGCTTAAAAAAATCTTCAGAGTCATTCCTGGTCCTAATATCCCCAAATTTCATAAAGAGATGTGCTTCTACCCTAACCATACGTTTCTACAGACATCAATCACATTTCCCTTTCTGTACCCACATTTCTAGGGGTCCAGAAAAGACCTGGAATAGGATGACCAAACAATAAAAGAGAAACAATGCCTAAGAAATACAACGTAAAAGATTCTATTAAATCTTACCTCTTTAGGACACTGATTTTTGCAACAACTAAGGAGGTTCTTTTCATTTACATCAGCTGTGGTTATTTTTCTAAAAAGATGAGAGGAAGTTTTGATGACATTCAAACAAAAGTCCATTTTATAGTATGGTTTTTCTAAAAAATAACTCAATTTCAAACATATCCATAAAATGATCTTACTTATTTACTTCATTTTTTAAAGAAATATTTTAATTGTATCTCATCTGTAACATCCTCAAATTACTTAACTGCTTTGATAATTCAAAACTTCTAGCCCTGTATCTTCCACCAACAAATCAAATGCCAAAAATGGCAACTGCTGCAAAAAGGAAGTACAAAACACACACAAAATATCATCTACGCCTGGCCTTTCTTTAACAGTTCCTGCTAGTTATCTCTCCCTGTAGATCAATCATTATTCATAATTATAATTCTTTGTAAAGCTTCTACATAAAAGATTTAAAACTAATGGTTCAATATGTTACTTGAAAATTGACCAAGGGCTTCCCTGGTGGCGCAGTGGTTAAGAATCTGCCTGCCAATGCAGGGGACACGGGTTCGAGCCCTGGTCTGGGAAGATCCCACATGCCGCAGAGCAACTAAGCCTGTGCGCCACAACTACTGAGCCTGCGCTCTAGAGCTTGCGAGCTACAACTACTGAGCCCACGTGCCACAACTACTGAAGGCCCCGCACCTAGAGCCTGTGCTCCGCATCAAGAGAAGCCACCGCAATGAGAAGCCTGCACACCACAACGAAGAGTAGCCCCCACTCACCGCAACTAGACAAAGCCCACATGCAGTAACAAAGACCCAACTCAACCATAAATAAATAAATAAACAAATAAATAAATAAATTTATTAAAAAATTGACCGAGAGAAAATGCTCACTCAGATTTACTTCTAAAGAACAGGGAAAAAAATGTTACTTCAAATTGAGGAGTTTAGGCTATTCAGTGGGAAGTGCAGTAAGCTTATTAGAAAAACTTTTTTCAGTTGATTTTGGATTAAGCTATCTATTAATGTTAGAAATTGATTCAGATCATTTTAGATCAATCTGTGCTTTTATATGTTTTCAGTGTGTAATTCAGAAAAAGTCACAAACACCAATGAATAATACTTCCTAACAGACAGCTCAACAGTAGACACTGCATGAGTCAGTAAACAGTGACAATCTAAATATCCCCATCACCTGTGTCTCACTTTACTCTTCCCCATTACCTTCCTTCTCCTTTCCTTTATTTTCTTTTCCTGTTCCCTTCACTAGACATAATTGCCAAAATATACCATAAGTTTAGCCTCACTAATGTCAAAACTATTATCTTAAGTATTTGTATCAAATTGGCTATAAATGTACTCTAAGATACCACGTGCAATTTTCCCGGCAAAGTTGCACGTAATAATAACAAAGTTTTTACTCTGGCTCTATTAAAGTTGTATATTTTCATTCTTACAGGTAAGGTGCTTGCCTCTTAAGAGCTAATATCACTTTGTTCCTGTTACTCTATCATTAGGAATAAGCTTTTCAAGGCCTGCATCTTTTATATCTAATTTCTATAGAAGAAATTACATGAAGCAGAAAAGGATCAAAAGGAAAAGATGACTTATGAAATTATTCACTGAACTGAAAGTAAATGAAATTATTGGGACAAATACTGAGACTGAAGAATTCTATATAAAAACATATACTTTAAACATGCATTCAAGAAACAGAAGAAGCAACTCTGGATAGCTATGATAATGGAAACCACCTCAATCCAAATATATTCACACATTTCCCCCAAAATCATTCAGTTCATTAATAACAAACAAAATCACTCAAATCCTATGACCTCAGCAAAGCCAGAAGACAGAAATTTCTACAAACTTCAAATTACCTGTAAGTAGAAAAATAAACACCAATTCCTAGCAGAGCTATTTCTCAAGCTCCCATATAGCAAGTCTTTTCAGAGAGCTTGGTAGAGTTCTGGAAAAACTGAGCAGAAAAGAGAAGAGGGGCACTGAGCTAACATCACACAAGAAAGACAAAGTCCACCATAAATGTAAAAATACTGAAAAAGTCTTGGTGGATCAGAGCACCAACTAAAGAAAGAGACTTTAAAAACTGCGCAAGAATCAAGGAGCCAATATTGGAAAGGCAACGCTCTGCGGAACAAGACAGTAAAAAGGGAAGGTGCCCTTTGGAGATGACACAACAAAGGGAAAAAGAAGCAAGAGAGGGAAATTTAGGACCCTGAAAGACCAAAGAAAACAACGTCTTGGGACTTCCCTCGTGTACCAACGGTTAAGACTCCCGTGCTTCCACTGCAGGGGACACGGGTTCAATTCTTGGTCAGGGAACAAAGATCCCTCATGCCGAGGGGCACGGCCAAACAAAAGAAAAGAAAACAAACAAAAGAAAAGAAAACTACCTCTTCTCATCAGTCATCATCCATTAATAAAGCAAAATTTTCCTCTTAACTCTCCCTACAAACTTATAAAACTAAAAATTATAATTTTTTAAAATTTCAACAAAATAATTTTAATATTTAAAAAGAATAAAATTTGACTTTCCAATTTAAAGCATGAGTCCAGAGTATAAGAGACAAAAACAAATTTAAGATAATATTAACAGGCATTTTTCTGCAAGTATTTATGCTCAAAAAATCAGACATAAACTCATATTCTCAAATTTAATCTGAGGGCTTCCCTGGTGGCACAGTTGTTAACAATCTGCCTGCCAGTGCAGGGGAGGCGGGTTCGAGCCCTGGTCAGGGAAGATCCCACATGCTGTGGAGCAACTAAGCCTGTGCACCACAACTACCGAGCCTGCGCTCTAGAGCCCACGAGCCACAACTACTGAAGCCCATGCTCCTAGAGACTGTGCTCCGCAACAAGAGTAGCCACTGC
This sequence comes from Monodon monoceros, assembly GCF_005190385.1. Lineage (NCBI taxonomy): Eukaryota > Metazoa > Chordata > Mammalia > Artiodactyla > Monodontidae > Monodon > Monodon monoceros. The sequence continues at coordinate 66,592,990 of NW_021703777.1, read as the reverse complement.
AGTGAGAAGCCCATGCACGGCAATGAAGAGCAGCCCCCACTCGCTGCAACTAGAGAAAGCCCATGCGCAGCAACGAAGACCCAACGCAGCCAAAAATAAATAAATTTTAAAAATTTATATATAAAAATAATTTAATTCTGAGTAAAATATACTTACAAAAAACCCACTTTATAGACTTAAGTGAAATGGAGCTCAACAAGTTAGGTTAATTACATATTTGATCATGATAAACAGAAAAAAATGTAATTTTTTTCTCCCTCTGCATAATCCACAAGCAAAAAATTTCATTTTTAAGTAAGGAAAATATAGAGGTCATATCCTAGTATGATAAATGCTACAACAGCAACATTTGTAATAAACAAAAGCTACCTTTTAAATCTATGATTTAAAAACTGTGCCTAAGTAACTATGTGCAAGTCAACTTTTGATCCAACAAAACTCTGGCTGACACTGTTATCTGAAAAATCTGCTATAGGAGTGCTTCTCCTGTATTTTTTTAAAGCAAATTTTTTTCTAACAAAATCTTATACAGAATCCCCAAGTGGAAAAAAGCAGAACTGTCCTGGTTGAAATCAAGGTAAAGTATCTAGAAGATGAAATAGTCTACATTTCTTTCTTCCAGATCTCTACTGGAAAATCTAGGTCTCCAGCCCCTAAGGACCATACTGAAAAATATTCCTTATTCTATAAAGGGTTCTGAATTATGAAAATAAACCAGTTAAAATGATTTTAGTAAAACAAGAATATTTCTTCAGTCCACTTACCTACATTCCACATAAAGACTTGTGATCTTGCAGTGACATTTTACTCTAAGCATCTGAACACAGGGAGGACACTCTCCAGGGTGACATGGCAAAACACACGGATGAGGACAACCTGGCGGCCGTGATTTAGAGCACCCTTCTTCACACTGAAGGCATTCTGGGCCAGCCTGATAAGTACCAAGGAAATAAGTCATCTAAATACAGAAGTCTAACATTTCTATATATGTTAAAGTTATAAAATTTATATATCCCATTAAAAGAAAGTACTTCTGTAGCTTTTAGAAATACAGTTAATAAAATGGTGCCATGCTTTCACTCTTTTAAAAATATTCAAAATGAATAATAGCAAGATCATCAATAGGACCATTATTCACAAAGATTTTGATGTCTACAAACCTCATTTGATCAAACTGCCTCACCTTTAAAATGGACTTGTGATTACATGAAGCATCCCTATTAAAATGTAAATTACTTCTTAGTCAGTGGCAGAAAAAAAAAAGCAGAGTAAAAACATCTTCCACCCAAGAAGCATGATCATCACCTAACTAAAAAAGCAACACACAGGCTTCCCTGGTGGCGCACTGGTTAAGAATCCGCTTGACAATGCAGGGGACGCGGGTTCAAGCCCTGGTCCAGGAAGATCCCACATGCCGTGTGCCACAACTACTGAAGCCCGTGCACCTACAGCCCATGCTCCACAACAAGAGAAGCCACCACAGTGAGAAGCCTGCACACCACAGCGAAGAGTAGACCCCGCTCGCCACAACTAGAGAAAGCCTGCGCACAGCAACAAAGACCCAGTGCAGCCAAAATAAAATTAATTAATTAATATAAAAAAGAAAATTAATTATCTCTCTTTCATAACCAATTTTTAAAAAGTCACTTGGGAATCTTGTTAAAATGCTGAGGCGGGGCCTGAGATTTTGCATTTTTAACAAGATTCCAGGTGATGCCAATGCCACTGGTCTGCAGACAACACTCTGTGTGGCAAGGGTCTGTAGCATACATAATATAGAAGAAATGTATGTGTATATCTATGTATGTGTGATTATGTACGTATACATGTTTTCTTTCTTATTTGTTTTTGATGACAGACTTTCCTCAAAGAGAAAATATCCTCATTCTTCTTTCAATCAGTCAAAAAGTATTTCAGCCCATGTTTGTTTGCAAAATACACACCATTGCGATTGCCATCACCTTCACACATTTCCCCAGTTAACCACATTCCCACTCACTACAGCCAATGAATTAGGGTTATATTTGCTGCTAATGGTATCAATCAGAGCCATCCCACATAAGAATGGCATTGACTGAACTGAGATCTGAGGGTAAGGCAAGGGAAGGAAAGAGACTAGAGCAGAGGTAAGAAGCAAAAGAGCTTTGATTTCAGTTAATTCAATAAACACTTATTGAATACCTGCTGTGTTATAGGCTCTGTGCTATACCTCAAGGTAGAAACTGCATTAAAAATTCCAAGAGCATTTGGGTCAAGAGAGACCTATTAAGAGCCTTTCTCCAGTGGGTCTCAATTGAGATGTTACAGTAAGGAATTAATTTTTAAAGTTTCTGAATTATTTAACCTTTAATACATAAATTAGAATGATTGCAAAGTTATCCCCCAAAATAATATAATTTCCACTCACTTACACTGCAGTAGCCTTCCCTGAGTGGGAGATAGGGTGGATTTGTAGCTAAATTGAGAAGAATTGCACATAACTTATAACCCATATTTCACCACAGGTACTGACTGCCTAGGAAGCCATGTTGGGATAATCCAAGGTAATTCCCCAAACATGTCATATCACTTCTTAAAATGAGTTTTTTCTGATTCATCTGATATTCTGGAAGTCTAATGGAGGAAAGCCATACAGTAGCTATTCTCTAACTAGTTAAAGTGGTTTTGAATCATTATGTTAGTTTGATTTTATAATTCCAATATCTTTTTCATTTTATCATGAGAATATTTTTATTGAGGATCAAGGCATGACTCAGTGAAGAAATTATAAGCAATACGATTTACATATATATCTGCACATGAGGAAGAATGATACTATAGACATTTATGTTGTCATGCATTACAATTACCAAGTCAAAGACCAAAATATCTAATAATGCAAGTGAAATTTTCAATAACACAATTCATAGTAATAATTTAAACACCTGTAAATGTAATGTTACTTAATAATAAAATTAAGCTTAAAATCTTTGGCTTATTCCTCATTTAGCACACTTGCTAATATTATTATGATTCCCTATAGAATGGAAACCTAGGAAAAAACATTATTTTAAAAATAAAATTTAGTATTAATTAAAATTTGATTAGCTACATTTGTTTTTCCTTGTGAAATGGCAATTTTTAGACATCTTTGAATGGCTGATTTCTCATATGCTTGTAAAATGCTTTTAGTAAATTTCACATAACTTATACATATCCTGTATCTGTGATGGTATTTACTTCCAACAAAAGATTGAGAATTTATTAAAACTGTGAACATCTACCCCATGTATTAGGTTTAAAAAACAGCTGACAGCAAATGCTCCACACTAAACTTAGAGATATAAATGGATAGCAGTAGAGGTGATACTGCTACTTACTATCTAAAAAGAGACACAATTTCTGTACTTTTATCATAAAATCAAACCTTATGTATTAACCCAGGTATAGCATGTAAACAGTACCAAATTAAAAGGCATATTCTTATGAACTAGCACAAAGATACAGAGAGATATACACCAAGTTGTTAAAGTTGGTTGTCTGAGGAAAGGCAAGGAAGGAGAAGGGATGAGGGCAAGAAAAAGGAAAGAGAAGTTATAGCAAAATGGAAAATATTTATGGCAAAATTATTGAAAAAAATGTTTCAAGCATACTGTAAGCATGTATACGTTCAACTCAAGGACATTACCTTGTTTTTGTCAGTGCAGGAATCAATTTCAGTTACTTTGTGGCACTCTTTCATACATGTATGATTCTGACAATCTAAGGTTCGTCCACAAACTCTCCTACAAGAGTAGGGTCCTACGGTGTGGCATGGTAGTGGGCTCACCTTAAAATTTAAGAAAAAAAGGAAAATCAGCAACACAGACACACACACACAACCTATTAGAAGCATGTTTCAAAAATGACTCTGTTATCATTTGAGAACAAGTTTCATCTAATACATTTTCATTAATAATTGTTATTATCAAAATCAAAGTAACCTATCCAAAAAAATCCAAAGAATGAATGCCAAGGAGCAAAACATTCTATTCCTAAAAGGGAAATTCAATGTAATGATTCTGCAGTGAATGCATATACATAGGCTAATTCTCAAATAAAAGCACTGTGTATTTTTAAAATTAGTAGACAAACTCTTGTACTCTTTAGAGCACTAAAAAGACAATACATTGACTTTGTTATTTCTAACAACCATCATATAGAAGAGGTACATAGATTACAAGCTTTACTTAAAGTTTGTGCCTGTAACTCACCTCATGCTTCCCAAGACATTCCCTGCAAGACAAAAATAAAATGAAATGAAACATTATACAATCTTCAAAAAGAATATTTTTAAAGCAAAGATGCTAACTCTACTAGTTTTTTTGTTAAGAATAAAAAATAAGCACAAAGGTTGCAGGATACAAAGTTAATATACAAAAGCCAATTGTTTTCCTACATACCAGCAATGAACGACTGGAATTTGAAATTAAAAACACACCACCATTTATACTAGCACACACAAAAATGAAATACTTAGATATAAATCTAACAAAATAAATACAAGATTTATATGAAGAAAACTACAAAACACTGATGAAAGAAATCAAAGAAGATCTAAATACATGGAGAGATATTTCATGTTCATCTATAGAAAGGTGCAATGCTGTTAAAATGTCACGTCTTCCCAACTTCATCTAGATTGAACACAATTCCAATCAAAATCCCAGGAAGTTATTTTGTGGATATCAACAAACTGATTCTAAGGTCTATATAGAAAGACAAAAAACCCAGGATAGCCAACACAGTACTGAAGAACAAAGGCAGAGGACTAACACTACCCAACTTCAGGCCTTACTATAAAGCTACAGTGATCAAGACAGTACAGTACTGGTGAAAGAATAGACAAATAGATCAATGGAACAAAACAGAGAGCCCAGAAATAGACCCACACAAACATAGCCAATTGATCTCTGACAAAGGAGAAAGGTGATCAAATGGAGAAACGGTAGTCTTTTCAACAAACGGTTGGTGCTGGAACAAAGGAACATCCACATGGAAAAAAATACAGACTTTATACATTTCACAGCAGTTAATTCAAAATGGGTCACAGACCTAAATGTGAAATGCAAGACTATAAAACATAGGAGAAAATCTAGGTGGCCTCGAGTTTGGCGATGACTTTTTAAATACAACACAATCCATGAAAGAAAAATGGTTAAGTTGGATTTCATTAAACCAAAAACATCTGCTCTGCCAAAAACACTTAAATAAAAACTGGTTTTCATTAACACAAGCCACAGACTGGGAGAAAATATTTGGAAAACACGTATCTGGTAAAGAACTTGTATCCAAACTATAAAAGAACTCTTAAAACTCAATAATAAGAAATTAAACAGCCAATTAAATAATGGGCAAGATTTGAGCAGAGAACAGACACCTCACCAAAGAGGATATACAAATGGCAAATAAGCATACGAAAAGATGCTCAACATCATACGTCATTAAAGAACTGCCAATTAAAACGAGATACCACTGCACACCTATTAGAATGGCTAAAATCCAAAACACTGACAACAGCAGTTGCTGGCAAAGATGCAGAGAAACAGGAACTCTCATTCATTGCTGGTGATAATGCAAAATGGTACAGCCACCGTGTTAGTCTGGCAGTGTCTTATATAGGTAAACATAGGCTTACCATATGATCCAGCAATAGCACTCCTAAATATTTACCCAAATGAGTTGAAAATATATGTCCACACAATAACATGGACATATGTTCTGTGAACATGAACGTTCACAGCAGCTTTCTTCATAACTGCTAAAACTTGGAAACAACCAAACTGCCCTTCATAGGTGAATGAATAAACAAACTGTGGTATATACATACAATAGAATATTACTCAGCAATAAAAAGAAATGAGCTATCAAGCTGTAAAAAGACATGGAGGAAACCTAAATGCATATTATCAAGTGCAATATGCTAAAAAGGCTATATACTGTGGGATTCCAACTATAGGACATTTTGAAAAAGACAGAACTATAGAGAGAGTAAAAAGACCAACAGTTTCTAGAGGCTTGAGGGCTGGGGAGGTGAGGGATGAACAGGAGGTTCTTAGGGCAGTGAAACTATTCTGTATGGTACTGTAATGGTGGATACATGAGATTATGCATTTATCAAAACTCATGGACTGTACAACCAAAAAAGTAAACCTTTACCAAGGTAAACTATAGACTTTCGTTAATAATAATGTATCAATATCAGTTCCTCAACTGTAAAAAAATTCTACTCTAAGAAAGAAATTGTATTACCTGGACAGTTCATGTGACAAATAATATTTTTCAACATATACTTCATAATAATAATTTTGTTATACATGCCACTGAAAAATCATTATATCAGAGTTAGAAGGATCTTTATACATATGTTTTTGGTTTTTAAACTGAGATAAAATTCACATACCATAAAGTTTATACTTTTAAAGAGTACAATTCCACACTAATATAAGATATTAAGGGAAACTGCGTGTGTGTGGCAGGACCATATGGGAACTCTTTGTATTTTCTGTGAAATTTTCCTGCAAACCTAAAAAAATCACCTAAAAAAAACAGTCTATTTAAAGAAACAAAACAAATATTTCATTTCCCTTTAAAGGGACTGGTTTAGCAATTGTCTTGTGATCCTATTCTGGCCAGTGAAATGTGAAAAGAGTTTTACTATGGGGCTTCTGGGAAAGGTTTCCTCAGTCTTTAAATAAAGAAGAAAATGATGGTTGAAGGCTTAAATAGTGTCCATTTCTCCCTTTGGAAACTTCACTAACTGGATGGGAAGTTTATCAGAAGGGCAAGTAGCCTGAGAGCAAAAAGGACACACTGAGGATAAAATGTAAAGACAGAATCCAGGCTCTTGACGATAAATCACTGAATCAACCAGATTAACCAACCATGAAGCAGCAGTTCTACCTCCAGTCTAACTGTGCAAGGCATAAATGTTACAATGTCACTTTTTATTTAGGGTTTTTGTTACTTGAAACAAAGGGAACCTTAATGATACAGCACATATTATATGTGTTATATGCACATGTTCAGAATTCTTTTATCACATGGCCAAAATTATTATTAAATGTAATGTTATTTTTAAAACAAGAGGGCAAGAAAACAGGAACACTGTACTCTAATAAGAAATTATATTAACTGGATAGTTCATGTGACAAGTAATATTTTTTAATATATCCTTTACAATAATAATTTTGTTAGACATGTCACTGAAAAATCGTATCAGAATTAGAAGGATCTTCATATATGTTTTTCTCCTTTTTAAAACTGAGATGAAATTCACATACCATAAAATGTATACTTCTAAAGAGTACAATTCAGAGGAGTTTAGTATATTCATGAGGTTGTGTAACCACCGCCACTACTTAATTCTAGAATATTTTCATAACCCAAAGAGAAACCCTGAAACCATTAGAAGTCACTCCCCATAGTCTCCTATCCCCAGCCCCTGCAACCACTACTCTACCTTCTGTCTCTGTGGATTTGCCTACTCTGGACAGTTCATATAAATGGAATCAAACAGCATGTGGCCTTTTGTGTTTGGCTTCTTTCATTTAGAATAATGTTTTCAAGGTTCATCCACGTAATATGTAAATGTATCGGTAATTCATGGATTTTTATAGCTGAATAATATTCCACTGTATGGCTATACCACATTTTGTTTATCCATTCATCAGTTGATAAAAAAATTGTTTTCACTTTTTGGGCTATTAATAATAATGTTGCTATGGACATTCATGTACAAGTTTTTATGAATCTATATTTTCAGTTCTCTTGGGCATAGTCCTAAGAGTAAAACTGCTGGGTCATACAGTAACTCTATGTTTAGTCTCCTGAGAAACTACCAAACTGTTTTCCAAAGTAGCTATACCACTTTACATTCCCAACAGCAATGTATAATGGTTCCAACTTCTCCATATCTTCACCAACACATCATATGTCTTTTTTATTTTAGCCTTCCTAGTGGATATAAAATGGTATCTCTTGGTGGCTTTGATTTACATTTTTCTAATTAATGATATTGAGCATCCTTTCACATGTTTACTAGCCATTTGTAGATCTTCTCTGGAGAAATATCTATTCTAAGCCTTTGACCATTTTTAAATTGGATTGTCTTTTGGTCTCTCAGTCTAAGAATTCTTTATATATTATGGATAATATACAAGATATATGATTTACAAACATTTTCTACCATTCTGTGGGTTATCTTTTCAATTTTTTGATAGTGTCCTTAAAGCACAATTTCTTGATAATGTCCTCTGACTTAATTTTCATAAAGTCCAATTTATTTATCTTTTCTCTTGTTGCTTATGCTTTAGGTGTCATATCTAACAACCAATGCCTAATCCAAGGACACAAAGATTTACATCTATGTTTTCTCCTAAGAGTTTAATAGTTTTAGTTCTTACTTTTAGGCCTCTGATCAATTTTGAGTTACTATTTATATATGTTGTGAGGTAGGGGTCTGAGTTCATTTTTTTCCATGTGAATATCCAGTTGTCCCAATACCATTTGTTGAGAAAAGCATTCTTTCCCCCATTTAATTATTCTGACAGTCTTGTCAAAAATTAATTGACCATAAGTGTATGGATTTATTTCTGGACTGTCAGTTCTATTCCCTTGATCTTTATGTCTATCTGAATGCCAGTATTACAGTCTTTGGTCTTCTTTAATTTCTTACAACAATGTTTTATAGCTCTCAGTGTACAAGTCTTGGATTTCTTTTATTAAATTTGTTAAATAAACAAAACGTTTGTTCTTCTTAATGTTATTGCAAATGGAACTGTTTCCTTAGTTCAATTTTCAGATTGTTCACTGTTAGTGTATAGAAATAAAATTGACTTTTGTATATTCATCATCATTACTGAACTTCATCATTACTGAACTTATTTAATATCTCTAATAACTTTTGTGAAGATTCCTTAGGATTTTCTATATACATGATCATGTCATCTGAAAATACAAATAGTTTTACTTCTTCATTTTCTAGTCTAATTGCTCTAGCTAGCACCTCTAATATAGTATTGAATAGAAGTGGCAGAACAGACATCCTAGTCTTGTTCCTGATCTTAAGGGGGAAAGCTTTAAATCTTGCACCATTAAGTGTGATGATGTTAACTGTGGGTTTTCACAGATGCTCTTCATCAGGTTGAGGAAGTTCTCTTTTATCCCAAGATTGTTGAGTGTTCAAGAAAGCATGTCAGATTTTGTCAAATGTTTTTCTGCATCTATCAACTGTCCTTTATTCTATTGATAAAGTATTAACAGTGATTGATTTGAATCAATGATTGATGAATGAATGATTGATGTTGATTCAACTTCATATTTCTGGGATATACCCAACTTGGTCATGATGTATAAATCTTTTTACATGTTGCTGGATTCAGTTTGCTAGTATCTGGTTAAGAATTTTTGCATCTATATTCAAAAGGGATATTGGTCTGCAGTTTTCCTGTGATGTCTTTTTCTGGTTTATTATCATGGAAATAGTAGCCTCACTGAATAAGTCAGGAAATGTGCCTGCTTAGTGAAGCATTGGTGTTAATTCTTTAAATGTTTGGTAGAATTCACTAGTGAAGTCACTGGTCCTGAGGTTATTTTTGTGGTAAGTTTTTGGTTACTAATTCAGTCTTTTTACTAGGTATATTCAGATTTTCTACTTCTTCTTGATTCAGTTTCAGTAGTTTGTGTGTTTCTAAGAATTTGTCCATTTATCCATGCAAACAGTAACGAAAAGAGTAGGAATAGCTATACTGACCCATCAAACTCTAGCTGGGGAAAATGACTCAAAAAGACATCTAGAGGAGCGTTTTAAGCAGTATGCAAAATATATTTGGAAAAGAATGAAACAGAAAGAGAGACTACTTTATAGGCTAGGCCTGAAATAATGATGAACTGAAGAAAGAAAAAGGGGAGAAGTTTCTCAAGATACACTTTGAACTATGTCAAAAGATTTTTTTTAAAAGCTAAAATTCTAATACTTACATAGGAATAGGCACTTGACATGGAGGACAAGGCAATGCAGTCTGAATAAACGCTGGTTCAGATGGCTGTTCCCAAGGGCCTGAAGGCTGGTGCTACAAGTAAAATAAATAACAATTTTTAAGTCAGAGGGGTTAAATCATATGGCCGATTTAAGGATCTAAGAAAAAACAGTTCCACGAATCCTCTGCTCAAGCCGGCTGAAATTTTTTCAAGTACTCAACAAATTGTGCTTATTGAAATATTTTATTCCATCCTTAAATTCTATCAGATTGCTCTCCGCTAACACGTTTATATTAAAAATTGAGCCAGATTCCAGTTTTTAAATGACAGAACAAAGGCAGTACAGACTCCTTCACTTCTCATAAGCCAAAAGAATAAAACACAGATTGTAAAATCCAAATTCCACCAACAGAATTTAATCTCCATTATTTTGTTCACTGTTGTCTCCCCAGCACCTAGAAGAATGCTTAACACATAGTAAGAATTCAATAAGTATTCACTGAATATGTGAATGAATCTTTGAGGAAACCAGGAGATATTTATAACCCTAAACTATAGTATATGAAGGAAGACTGACAAACTCATCTGTATGATGATTATAACATGACTATCACACTGTACTTGCAAACATTTTATTGATTTCTCTTTTCTATATTGTGAATTTCTTAAGACAAAAACCAAGTATCATTTACCTTATACCCCAGCTCCTATCACAGTGTTTAATACCCAATAAGTACTTCATCATTGCTTGTTGAAATGACTAAGTAAAATTAAGAAAATATGACCCACAGCAATGCATTATGTCTTAATAGTACTGTTCCCTTACCCTGCCAGTTTGCTTTATTAATGCTTGATCATGACATGGAGCAGGACACAAGTGACCACATTTCTCCAAAACCTTTCGGCAAGGTTGATGACATGGAGGACAAGAGCCAAAGTGACAGCGATGTTTTTCTTGAGTTGTATGATGGCAAGTTGGTGGTCGACTAAATCATAAAGTACAATTTTTAAAATTACTTTTGATCATTGAACGATTATATCTAAAGTGCAATTATCTATTTATATACCTTCTAATTCCATACAGAATGAGCATACTGTGAATATTAATATTTTAGAACATTAAAGCAAAATTGAAAATACTAACAAAATGAAAAATCAGTATGAATTTAAATCTGTAAGACACCAGATGTAAGTCTGTACAGAGCTTTGTACTAACCTGCACTGCTCTTTGCACTTGGGGGGTCTTGTGGTACGTTCTCGGCCACAGGGTACTGTCACCTTTGTATTACCACAATTGCACTTCACATCTACAGTTTCTGGGCAGGGATAACAGCTACCTGAAAAAAAGGTCTGAAACTTAAAGAGAAGTTTCCTTAACTACCCAAATTCCCATCAATAGTAGAATCAATAAGTTTAGTATATTCACACAATGGGATACTCTAGGATGAGAATAAATGAATGAACCTCACACATATAACACTAAGCAAAAGAAATCAGACACCATCAATATACAGTATATGATTCCATTTATATAAAATAAACAGGAAAAACTAATCTATGCTGTTCAAAATCAAGATGATGATTACAAAGGACACAAAAAGTTTGGGAAATGCTGGTAATGATCTGTTTAATAATCTGAGTTCTGGTTATATGGTTATGTGCAGTTTATGAAACATCATCAAGCTGTACACCTGCAATTTGTATACTTTTCTATATCTACACCAGTACTTCAATAAAAAGCTTTAGAATTTTCTTTAAAATTTGCTATAAGTTCTGTTCTAAATAACAAATTTAACACATTACTCATTCAAAACTACACCAGCAAAATGGAGCTAAGTCTTTGGAAAATCTAATTTAGCAATAATCTTTTTGGCTTAGTTTCATACATACATCTACTCAAGTACATTATTTTTAAATAAATTCTCCAATAAGAGTGACTTATCTCATAAGGTTATTAACAAGTACAGTCAATTTTCCATTACTCATGCTTTGCGAAAGACTCTAAAATCTCATTTTAGGCTATAATTCCAAATACTTCTCTTCTCAACATTTCAAAAGGAAACATTTTTAGGGTTTCAGCTTTTTACCTTCTTTTGTTATGGGTAGAAATACACAAAGACCAATTGAAAAGAAATCTTTTAAACAGGCTATAAAGTTCTCTCCAAGGCTTTGACATCATCCTAAGGGCTTTCTTCCCACTCTAGTTTTCCGAATAGGCTACCCCATTAGAAATGAAATAGTAAGAAAGGAAGGGCTTCCCTGGTGGCGCAGTGGTTGAGAGTCCGCCTGCCGATGCAGGGGACACAGGTTCGTGCCCCGGGCCGGGAAGATCCCACATGCCGTGGAGCGGCTGGGCCCATGAGCCATGGCCGCTGAGCCTGCGCGTCTGGAGCCTGTGCTCCGCAACAGGAGAGGCCACAACAGTGAGAGGCCCGCGTACCGCAAAAAAAAAAAGAAAGGAATAAAGAGTCTTCAACTAGGAAGTAAGTATCTCAAGAAATTGCTGCCTAGGTGTCAGGTCCAAGCAAAATACTGAATAGCAATTAACCTGATAAAAAGCAGATTAATGATGAAAAATAGTCTGGTTAAAAGTCTCTATTAGTTCAAAACAGTTCCCTAAAACAAAAGAGGTTAAGAATTTTGATTCAAATAATGATCGCAGAAAAAGAAATAAAGTAAAAAGCACCACAGGGAAAAAACACACGTGTATTATACAAATTACCAAATTTATACTTCAGTGTTTTGATAACTATAATCCAGTAAAGTATTATCTTGATGGTAATGCAAGCCAAGTTATCCTGACTCACATGATCAAGCTTTATTTTGGTCTTTCCAAAAGAAAATTTGATGTCACATTTTAAAAAAAATTAATAGTGACATTTATGTCAGTTCTTACTCAGCACATTATATTAATTTCCATACTTAACAATGATAATTTTCATTCACCTTCAGCAATCAAAGAGAAACTTATCAAACATAACCTTTTTGCCGCCGTAAACTACAGCATCACTTTTGCTTTTTTAAAATTAAATCTTGAGAATAAGGGATAATTTCCCTGAACAGTTTTCCTAATGAACTCATTACAGACACCTGTACAAGACGACATAAATTCATGTAACTTCAGTGATAATATTTTTTAAATGAAAAAGGAGCATACAGAGTATAAATACAGTGACTGGTGGGTCAAAAGTCCAGTAATTCTAGAACCATAACCATAGAAGGCCTTAAGCTTTAAAGAACTATAAGTCAAGCTTTCATATATTCACAGCGCAAACATGCACATAGCACCCTCTCCCTATGAGTTACAGTACAACTTGATTATGAAGGTATCTAGAATAATGGAAAATGACATAAAATAATGATTCTACGTATCTTATGTAACTGAGTATTAAACAAATGGTAAGAGTTGCACAACGGTATCTTCACACACTTTCCATTAAGGTAAATTTTTTTTAGGGGCTACTAAGTTTCTTTTCTAAAAAATAAACATTCTGCCAAAAACTAATTAATAATAATTGAACCTGGATCTGATCAAACCTCTAGTCCCACTAACAGTTTATAGAAAATACAGAGGAAAATGTCAAATAATACCGCAGAGATGCAATCTGCAAAATCCAGACTCTGTGAAACTAAATAAAACAACCTAGTTTCTTAAACAAGTGACAAAGGAAAATATATAAAAAGATTGAAAATTATAGAAAAAGAGGGAAATTACAGATTCATAGACTTTAGAGACATCAACCAACTACAATGTCAATCTTATTAAGGTTTCTCAGTCATACAAACTGAAGTAAAAAATGAAGGCGTTTATGAGACAAAAAGATATGTGAACACCAGATATTTGCTGATATTAAGAAACATTAACTATTTTCAGCTTAAGAATCCATCTTTCAGAGATGCATATTGAAGTATTTATGGGATTTGCTTCAAAATAATACAAGAGGGGGATATGCTTTCAACATTTCTCCACTAAGAATGATGTGTGCTCTGCCCTTTTTGCAGATACTCTATATCAGGTTAAGGATGCTCTCTTCCATTTCTAGTTAAGTTTTCATCATATATGGATGCTGAATTTTATCAACTGTTTTTCAGACATTTACTAAAATGATCTCATTTCTCCTTTAATCTGTTAATGTGATGGAAACATGTTATTAGATTTACTAATCTTAAACCAACCATACATTACTGCAATAAACCCAACTTGGTTATGATACATTAAGGTTTTGGATAGCTAATACTGTAGTACCAGATAGCTGGATTTGAGTGGCAAAAACTTTAATATTTTACAAACATGTTCGTCAGTTAAGATTGGCCTGTAATTTTCCCTTACTTTCCTTGAAAGATGATATAATGAGCTGGAACACATTACTTTTTTACATACACTATCAAACAGTTCACAAAGAGATTAAACTTATACATACTTTAAATGTTCATTTGTTAAAAATCATGTGTAAAAATCACCTAGGCCCGGTGTTTTCTTGGTGAGAAAATTCTAAACTACTGATCCAATTTCTTTAATGGTCATACAACTAGTCAGGTTTTCAACTTAAAGTGAAGGCTATGTTTTAACAGTGGTCTCCAAGGCCCTATACATATTCTCCTTTCCCCAGCAATCATTTATTGCACCATCTCTCTGACCTCATCTCCTGACATGTGTCCCCCTGAGCAACCACTTCAGTCCTCCTTCAAATGTTCCTGTCTCAAGGCCTCTGTACTCAAACTACCCCATCCCCATTTCCCCAGGGCTTGATCCCTACTTCTCTCAGGATTCCCCATACATGTCATTCTTTCAGAGTCCTACTCTGACCACACTATATAAAACAGTATATACCGTCCCAACTATCACAATTTTACTCTAATTTTCTTTCTATACTTGTCACTATCTGATATTCTATATTAATGTGATTATTTACTTGTATTCTAATTGAGGGAGAATTAAAAAATAAGCTCCATAAAAGCAGGTATGTTGTCAAAATTGTTCACTCGCAATTCCAGTGCCTGGTACTTAGTAGACACTCAAAAATACTTATTGAATGAATGACTAACTTTAGAATGTTAATGAAATTCAAATTTAATGGGTCAGTGATATACTATGACTACAAAAGGAAATAAAATCCTTTTACATGAGAACCAAAAAACCAGTTCTAAACTTTACAATTTAAAGACACTTGGGCTTCCCTGGTGGCGCAGTGGTTGAGAGTCCACCCGCCAATGCAGGGGACACGGGTTCGTGCCCCGGTCCGGGATGATCCCACATGCCGCGGAGTGGCTGGGCCCGTGAGCCATGGCCGCTGAGCCTGCGCGTCCGGAGCCTGTGCTCCGCAATGGGAGAGGCCACGGCGGTAAGAGGCCCGAGTACCGCAAAAATAAATAAATAAAGACACTGACATTTTTGGATTGGGTTGTTTCTTTGATATTGAGCTGCTTGTATATTTTGGAGATTAATCCTTTGTCAGTTGCTTCATTTGCAAGTATTTTCTCCCATTCTGAGGGTTGTCTTTTGGTCTTGTTTATGGTTTCCTTTGCTGTGCAAAGGCTTTTAAGTGTCATTAGGTCCTGTTTACTTTTGGTTTATTTCTATTTCTCTAGGAGGTGGGTCAAAAAGGATCTTGCTGTGATTTATGTCATAGTGTTCTGCCTATGTTTTCCTCTAAGAGTTCTACAGTGTCTGGCCTTACATTTAAGTCTTTAATCCATTTTGAGTTAATTTTTGTGTATGATATTAGGGAGTGTTCTAATTTCATTCTTTTACATGTAGCTGTCCAGTTTTCCCAGCACCACTTATTGAAGAGGCTGTCTTTTCTCCACTGTATATTCTTGCTTCCTTGATCAAAAATAAGGTGACCATATGTGCGTGGGTTTATCCCTGGGGCTTTCTATCCTGTTCCAATTATCTATATTTCTCTTTTTGTTCCAGTACCATACTGTCTTGATTACTGTAGCTCTGTAATATAGTCAGTAGTCAGGGAGCCTGATTCCTCCAGCTCCGTTTTTCTTTCTCAAGATTGCTTTGGCTATTTGGGGTCTTTTGTGTTTCCATACAAATTGTGAAATTTTTTGTTCTACTTCTGTGAAAAATGCCATTGAAAGTTTGATAGGGATTGCACTGAATCTGTAGATTGCTTTGGGTAGTATAGTCATTTTCACAATGTTGATTCTTCCAATCCAAGAACATGGTATATCTCTCCATTTGTATCATTAATTTCTTTCATCAGTGTCTTATAGTTTTCTGCATACAGGTCTTTTGTCTCTCTAGGTAGGTTTATTCCTAGGTATTTTCTTCTTTTTATTGCAGTGGTAAATGGGAGTGTTTCCTTAATTTCTCTTTCAGATTTTTCATCATTAGTGTATAGGAATGCCAGAGATTTCTGTGCATTAATTTTGTATCCTGCTACTTTACCAAATTCATTGATTAGCTCTGGTAGTTTTCTGGTAGCATCTTTAGGATTCTCTATGTATAGTATCATGTCATCTGCAAACAGTCAGTTTTACTTCTTCCTTTCCGATTTGGATTCATTTTATTTCTTTTTCTTCTCTGATTGCTGTGGCTAAAACTTCCAAAACTATGTTGAATAATAGTGGTGAGAGTGGGCAACCTTGTCTTCTTCCTGATCTTAGTGGAAACGGTTTCAGCTTTTCACCACTGAGAATGATGCTGGCTGTGGCTCTGGCACATATGGCCTAAATAGACATTTCTCCAAAGAAGATATACAGATTGACAACAAACACATGAAAGGATGCTCAGCATCACTAATTATTAGAGAAATGCAAATTAAAACCACAATGAGGTATCACCTCACACCAGTCAGAACGGCCATCATCAAAAAATCTACAAACAATAAATGCTGGAGAGGGTGTGGAGAAAAGGGAAACTTCTTGGGTGGGAACTGTGGGTGGGAATGTAAACTGATACAGCCACTATGGAGAACAGTATGGAGGTTCCTTAAAAAACTAAAAATAGAAGTACCATACGACCCAGAAATCCCACTACTGGGCATATACCCTGAGAAAACCATAATTCAAAGAGTCATGTACCACAATGTTCATTGCAGCACTATTTACAAGAGCCAGGACATGGAAGCAACCTAAGTGTCCATCGACAGATGAACGGATAAAGAAGATGTGGCACATATATACAATGGAATATTACTCAGCCATAAAAAGAAACAAAGTTGAGCTATTTGCAGTGAGGTGGATGGACTTAGAGACTGCCATACAGAGTGAAGTAAGAAAGAGAAAAACAAATACTGTATGCTAACACATATATATGGAATCTAAAAAAAAATGGTTCTGAAGAACTTAGGGGCAGGACAGGAATAAAGATGCAGACATAGAGAATGAACCTGAGGACACGGGGAAGGGGAAGGGGAAGCTCAGACAAAGTGAGAGAGTGGCATGGACATATATACACTACCAAATGTAAAATAGATAGCTAGTGGGAAGCAGTTGCATGGCACAGGGAGATCAGCTTAGTGCTTTGTGTCCACCTAGAGGGGTGGGATAGGGAGGGCGGGAGGGAGATGAAGGAGGGAGGAGAAATGGGAATATATGTATATGTATGGCTGATTCACTTTGTTATACAGCAGAAACTAACACACCATTGTAAAGCAATTATACTCCAATAAAGATGTTAAAAAAATAAATAAATAAAAATAAAGACACTGACAAATCAGAGAACATCCACAGGGAAATGACTATGGGGTTAATATATCTGCCATTTTTCCTAATGGGGAGGCAATATGGTATAACGGAAATATTATTAAACTTTGGGTTCACATCCTGACCCTGCAACTAGTTCTATGACCTTGGGCCAACAGTCTCTTTGCCTGCTTCCTCCTTTTACAAAACAACACTAATACCTTCCAAGATTCCTGAAAGGGTTAAGACATTAAGGGAGATATCTAGTATCCACCTAATCCCAAAGGAAGACAACAAAAATCAGTACAGTAGTTTTTCCCAGGTCACAAAGCTGTTATTGGGTTGGCCAAATTCGTTCAGGTTTTTCCACAGATATGGAAACACCCAAACAAACTTTTTGGCCAACCCAATACTACGTTCACTTTTGACTCAGGGCCTCTTAATTTAAACCCATGCTCTTTCCACTACCTTATACTATCTTTCAGTAGATTCCATTTCATACCAACATACTCCAAATGAGTAAAGTTAACTCAGTTTTCAATCTCTAATAACTTAGGCACCCCTGAGACCCTTTCAGGTGGTCTGCAAGAATTTATGTACATAGATTAGAATTTTCCAGAAGCTATATGACAAGGGATTATCACAACAGATTGAATGCAGAAGCAGATATGTGAATCCAGCTATCTTCTATTAAGCTAGACATTAAAGACATTTGCAGAAATGTAAAACAGTATCATTCTTCTCACTAAACTTTTTTTTAGAAAGTAGCTATTTTTCACAAAAAAGTTACTGTATTAAGATGTAATGGGTACTATGGTAATATTTTTCAATAAAATAATAAATATTATTATATTTTAATTTAATTTCAAATACACTAAATATCAGTAGATAAAATCCACATTAACTAAAGGTCTTTGGGCCCAAAAAGAGTGTAAAAGGTCCTTGAGACCAAAAATTTTGAGAACCACTGTACAGAATATATACAATCCTTTACTAGACTTAATTTCATATCAATGTCTAAAATTCAAAATACTACTGAAAAACCTATTAATTAACTTAAAAACTATGCGGGGAAGGTTGGGTAGAAGTAAGGAAACAACATGGTATTACTGAAAGAACAGAAGTTTATATTCAAAAGGTGTGGGTTCAAATCTTGGCTATAATGCCTTACTAGATATTTCCCTAAGTAAATCACTGAATCCTCTTCAGCTTAAATTTCCTCATCCATAAAATAAAGATAGTGGCAACTGCTCTAACTTCTCAAGATTGCTAAGAGTAAGATAATAAATGTGAAAGCTCTCTATCAACGAGAAAGCACTATGTAAATATAAACATAAAATTACAGCTGTTGTTAAATTTTACCTCTATGGCAGACAGATGGACACTTATGGTTTCTACATCCTAAAGTCCGTCCACAGTTTTGATCACAAGGTGGACAGTTTCCAGGGCAACACTGAAGGGAAAGCAATACATAAAGAACAGGTAATTTGAAAACCGTACGTAATATGAATGTCATTACTAGTTATTCACAGAACTTAGGGAAATCAAAAGATAGTTCTTTTCACTATAAGAATAAAAGTATTCAAGAATATCAACATTCTTGTGTAGAATACGTTGTACTAAGAACTTATAACTTTAAGTAGACAATGACCTAATTTAGTGAAGTCAAGCTAAATTTTCTTGCCCTTTATTTAATTATTCTATGACTTAAAATA
Organism: Monodon monoceros; assembly: GCF_005190385.1. Taxonomy (NCBI): domain Eukaryota; kingdom Metazoa; phylum Chordata; class Mammalia; order Artiodactyla; family Monodontidae; genus Monodon; species Monodon monoceros. The sequence goes on along the minus strand of NW_021703777.1, from coordinate 66,573,638 downwards.
GTTCCATAAGATAGTTTCTCTTCTACTTATCTACACAGAAATTGACAACACTAACCACAGGAATGGATCTGGTCAAACCCTATAGTCAATTCAGGCAAACAATCTGGCTATTTTTAAAATTTAATTACAATAAAACCCATTCAATATATAGATTAGTTTGGCAGTTATTTTCAAACCAAAGAGTCAGAGACTAACTAAAGGAAAGAAGGAGAGATAGGCTAATTGCTTCTAGTGCTGTTTTGTTACTCCCTGATTTCCAATCTGTGAGAAATATAGCTGTCTATGACCTGTCCCAATTTTCATTCATGAACACAAGGCAACTACTTAAAGTTCCATCTTGCCATTCTAACTCCTTGACAAACTTTGGAAAGGAAATACAGACTACAATTTTCTTAAAGAAACAGGTTTGTAACCTACTTCAGAACAAGTTTCAGTATATAAAAATAGCTCAAAACAAAGTACACATTATTGAAAAGCAATTAAAAATTAAAATAGTTCATTCAATTAAGCAAATATTTACCAAGTAATACTATGTGCCTATCACTTTCCCAGTGGCAGTGGGAAAAAAGAAGGTTATGTGGTCCACAACATGAATAAGCCTTTAGATGTTTGTTTCTCACCATGATGAGTAATAATGACCAGATTTACTCTCCTGCCTTAAACAACTAGAAAATCAGACAAAATATTTGAAACAGCAGTTTTTAGACATTAGACAACTAGGCAGCACAGGACAGAAACCCCTATGAGAACAGAAACAAACAAGGTGAGTCCTATGATAGCACAAGCTTAGACCTGGACACAAGGAAAAAGATCACAAGCAGAGTCCAGTGGTCTTACCAAGTTAAGGAGACAAAATTCATAGTTCAGAGAGGCAAGTGTGGTTAGAATTTGTGGAAAAGTGGTAGCACAAAGCATGAAGTTTATAATGTCTGGAAACCAATCAAAAGTCACCTAGCAGTAAAGAATAACCCAAAAGGAAAAGAAAACTCAATCAACAAAAATAGACCCAGAAATGATAGATGACAGAATTGGTAGACAAGGACATTAAAATAGGCATTTGAAGTATAACCTATTCACTTATATTCAAGAAGACAGAAGAGAGCATGAGCATGAAAAGGACAGACATGGAAGATACAGAAAAAGTCACAACTCCAAGTCTCAGAGATGAAAAAATACTGTCTGAGACGAAGAAACACAGGATGGGATAAACAATGGGATTAGACAATGCAGAAGAAAATTAGAGAACTTGAAGACAAACAATATAAGATAACATTAAATGTGAAAATTAAAAGGACTAAATAATAAATGTAGCATCAGTGACCTATGGGACTTCAAGCAGCATGACATACCTGTCACTGGAGTCTCAGTGGGGGAAATATTTGAAGAAATAAAGATTGAAAATTTCACAAATATGATGAAAACTATAAAGACATACAAGAAGCTCAACAAAAGTTGTACTAAAGAAACATGAAGAAAGCTATACAAAGGAACATCACAAATAAATTACTGAAAACTAATGATAAAGAGAAAAATCTTTAAAAATAGCCAAAGGAAAAAGATACATTACATACAGAGGAACCAAGATAACAGAGATAGTGGAGCAACGTGTTTAAAGAATGGGAAAAAAATTGTCAAACTAAAATTCTACAGTAAAAATATTTTTCACAAACAAAGGCTAAAGACAGTTCACAAAAGCTGCAAGAATTCATGACGAGCACTACAAGAAATGTTAAAGGAAGTCCTTCAGACAAAAGAAAATGAAATCAGATAGAAACCTGAATCTATATAAAAGGATGAAAAGCACCAAAAATCATGAGTTTGATGATAAATATAAAAGACTATTTACTTTTTCACACTCTTTAAAAGATACCTGTTAAAGCAAAAATAAAAACAACACATTTGAGGTTTATAAAATACATGGGTATAAAATGTGTAAGAATTGAATAAAGGAGGTAAAATGGAATTATTGAAAGACAACACTCAAACAGAAGACACAAAAAGAGGGAAAAGAAACAAAGAACAGATGAAAAAATAGAAAATAAATAGCAAAATTACAGACTTAAATCCAACCATTTTATTAAAGACCACAATAAATGTAAATGATCTACACCTAAATTAAACGATAAAGATTTAAAATAAAATAATTATCTAAATAAAACAATTATCTAATTGCTATCTATAAGAAATCCACTTCAAATTTAAAGAGTTGAATAAGTTCAAAGTAAAAGAATGGAAAATATATACTGTATGAACACTAAGCAAAACAAAGTTGAAATCACTATATTTAATAGATTTAAGAACAAAGTATCTTACCAGAGATAGAGGGATAATTCATAATAAAAGGGACTCAAAAAAACTTCAAATCTACAGACTCAATAAAATTTTCCAGTTGACCTTATACTGAACCAAGATTCTATAAATAAGATCTGAACAGCAGAAGTTAAGCCTCTAACATGCCAAACAAACTACCACTAACACTGCTATGATGTTTTAAAGTCAGGGAACAGGGACTTCCCTGGTGGTGCAGTGGTTAAGAATCCACCTGCCAATGCAGGCAACACAGTTTCAAGCCCTGGTCTGGGAAGATCCCACATGCCGCGGAGCAACTAAGCCCGCATGCCACAACTACTGAGCCTGTGCTCTAGAGCCCGTGAGCCACAACTACTGAGCCCGCGCGCCACAACTACTGCAGCCCGTGTGCCTAGAGCCTGTGCTCTGCTGCAATGAGAAGCCCACACACTGCGACAAAGAGTAGCCCCCAGTCGCCGCAACTAGAGAGAGCCCACGCGCAGCAACGAAGACCCAATGCAGCCAATAAATAAATTTATTTTTAAAAAATAATAATAATAAAGTCAGGGAACAGAAACAGCCAAAGAACCAAGTAGAAGGAATTATGCATAGGACAAAAAGAGACCCTTGTTATTTAAAAACCTTGTAAGATTTCCCACTAATACAAACAATAATGTAGAATATTTATTAATATTTCATATGGAAAGCAAAGAATATGCCTAAGTATTTGAGGAACAAGTCAAGATGGCACTTATCATGGGCCCAAAGATGAAAAATCCAAGAGAATTTTAAAATCAGTTTTCAAAGCTTATTACCTTTCTCCTACACTGATGCTTCTGACAGTCCCGCAACTTAACACACTTAGTTTCACAAAGATACGGTTTATGACACGGCATTCGTTTAGTATGCTTTCCACAACGACAATGCTTCTCCACTTCCTGGAAGAATCAAATAAATGCTATTAAAATTGACTTTCGTTGACATGATTTTTTTCACACTGTAATCTCTATAATTACTAAAAAATGAAAGAGAAAATTTTAAAAGTGTTTTGTATGAAAGACTTTTTAAAAAATAAAGGAGAATTTCCTAAGACATTTGTTTGTTCCAAAAAGGCTTCACAGAATTTCCATTATTAAATTTAGTAAAAATTTGATGTTAAATAGTAAAACAACATCACACGTTAAAATCCCTTATATCTAGTTACACAATAACATCTACACATGTAGTTTCAGGAAAACAAGAAAACTGGATTATCTAGTAGTATGTCAAAACCAGAATGACATCTAGGCATTTTTTCCCCTATCATCCCTAGGCCTAATTCATCATTGCTTTGAATATCTTCTGAGGATAAACAACGCCACACTAGTCTATAAAAATGACAACATTAAAACTTTTACCAAGCAAAACAAAAAAAAGGTAATTTCAGATTTAATTGCTGGCATACTCTCCTGCTTCATCATAAATATTAGATCATGACACAGATGTTTATGAAAACAATTACAAAACAATCCCACTTGACATATTATGACAGATAGCTGTTAAAAGTAATCATTATAGGACATGACTAACTTGTCTACATGTTTCACAAGGACCTCGGTGACAACGCTGTGAACATCTGTGGATTCCACATTCAAGTACTTTGTCACAACTGTCTCCACAAGTTGGTACATCTTCTGTACAAGGCAAAGAAAACTCTACAAGCAAACAAAAAAAATCAATATTAAAAATAACATACATTATTATAAAGTACTAATAACGTGCCATGTACTTCTGGATTCCTAGAGAATGACAGGTCTTTCAGACTATGAACTTTTGCATCTACATATTTATTGGAAAGTTAACTGTAAAGAAAATAACCCCTATATTTGTAAAGCTTATGCCTTTTAAAAAGAATTCGATACATGACAAGTTACCATTCTCAAGAAGCATATATATATATATATTTTTTTTCCTTTCTTTGAGGTACGCGGGCCTCTCACTGCTGTGGCCTCTCCCATTGCGGAGCACAGGCTCCGGACGCACAGGCTCAGCGGCCATGGCTCACGTGCCCAGCCGCTCAGCAGCACGTGGGATCCTCCCGGCCCGAGGCACGAACCCGTGTCCCCTGCATCGGCAGGCGGACTCTCAACCACTGCGCCACCAGGGAAGCCCCAAGAAGCATATTTCTATGAGCTAACTACTTCAGAAATACTTTTCTGAAGAAATGAGTAAGCCCATGTAAACCACTATGAAGAATTCTACAATATATAGAACAATAAAAAAAATTTGCTCTAAACAACCTCATACGATGGAGGAAAAAAATAGATCTAGACTTAAAAACTATGAAACTGACCTTTAACATAAACATATTATAACAAGTGTTTGCAATAATCTTATAAATATGTGTGCTGGTACTGGTGCTGAGTCAAGAAAGTGAACTTGAACTGTAACCCTTCTATGCCTTTATCTCAAAGTAGCCCAAACAAAATTCACCTATAATCTAATACCCAACAATAACAATAGCTTATAATTATTAGGTTTCCTTTATATGCTGGCCACTATACTAAATACTTTACATGCATTTTATCACTTAATTCTCACAATTATCTTATGAAGAAGGGACTATTATTGTCCCCATTTAACTTGAGAAAACTGCAGTTCATGAAGGTGAGATTTGAACCCACATACGCCTAGTCATTTTTTTTTTTTCAAATTTTAGCAGAGATTTATTCATGGACGGAAAAAAAGAAAGGGAGAAGGGGAGAGGAACTAAAAGGAACGTATCTTGGAACACTTACATTCATCATAATCTTATTTAAACAGATTTACATGTGTCCGCACACTGTTCAGAATGGTGACCCTTGGATAATCGAAAATAATGAATCTCGAAAAACAGCCTATTATTTTCACTCTACTTCAGTTTTTTTCTGGGTTTTTTTGTCTGTTTGTTTGTTTCTTTCTTTATCAGCATGCAGAGCAGTTTATTGACATTTACTTCCCCAAATGACTTTTCCTCACTGGTTGAAAGAACTGGGGAGTTGGGAGGGGGTACAGATGGAAACCAAAGGTACACCTTCAATGTGCTTTGATGGACTGAAAAACGGTTGGTCTGAGATTGACAAGCCCCCTATTTCAGAGGCTCAGGAAGTTTGGGCCCAAAATCTGAGTTCTTAATCCACTATGCTATATTGTCCTCTCATCCAAATGTACAGAAATCTAATATCAAATTTGTATTATTATTGAAACTACATTATGAGCTCCCAGAGAAATCTAATTTAATTAGGAAAGTACTCTAATTAGCATGATAAATAATTATAATCCCATTAAAGGTTTTTTAAAAAGTCTTACTTGACTTCTGACAGGGACAGAACCTTTTCCCAGATCGAGGACATTCTCCACAAGCACCTACATGGCAAACTTGCTCACACGTATGATTACCACATGGCAGTGTTTTCCCACATACCTAAAATAAAATGCAATAAGCACTAACGACTTAAAAGTTAACAAAAGACTTTGTACATGACATAATCATTTCTCAGTCACAAATAAGCAACTTCTTTAGATTCCTCAAATTATTATGCTTTATATCTTACATAAGTATTATATGTATATATGCATAAACATATACATACACATTTCTTATGCGCCAGGGAGTATATTTTTAAAATGTAATAAAGGAAAAAGAACATGCAGCTTCACATGGTCATCCACCAAAGATTTCCAAATGGTACTAAAACCATGCCAATTCTAAGACAATCTACAGAATCAATACTACTTCCAATTGGATTAACTCAAGAAGAGGGAAAAGAGGAAAGAGTACATATGTACTAAATCCAAAATTCAACAAATAGCTGTTAATTTGAAAAAAAATTTCCCCTGGTAATTAAAATGATATTAAATTGAAAAAGTTTCCTAAAACATGAATATAATTCATCTGAGTTGCTATTCTTCCTCTCCTTTTATCCAACTAAACCTCATTAGCATTTCTAATTGTTTATGCTTCTGTATACTTTAACACCCACTCCTCAAAATGCATACACACTTACTTGATCACAGTGCCACAGTGGACTTGCACAACTTCTTTCAGCTACTTGTTTGCCACAGACACACTTTTGCCTACTAACTCTTGGACAGGGTGGGCAACTTCCTAAAATCAAAATGATAAATTAGCATGGAACATTATAAAAGCAACAGAGACTGCTTTGACTTCTGCTTAAGGCCAGAACACCTAACAGGTATGACCTTTTACCTGCATGACAAGGATTTTCGCATTTATGTTGTCCACAAAGCAATTTCCGTCCACATGGCAGGTGACAGGACCATTCCTTAGCACTGCACCGACGAGGGATAGGTTTTGCTTTCTTACAATAACAAGTAGTTGTGACCATCTTAGGACAAGGAGGGCATGGACCTAGAATCCAATGAAAGGGGGAAAAAAAAAATCAGAAGTTAAAAGTAAAAATTTTCAGTTCCTATACGTATCAGTAATTTCTAAAGCTTTCCATGCTGATACTTTAAAAGGCAATCCCTTCCAATATTTTCTTATGTAAACTTAAGTTCTGAGTTCAACTCTCACAATTTTTTTTACTTCAACATGAGAAGAAATAACCACTCACAATTAGAAATATAATATATAACTCACCTGGATGGCAGAGGAGTAAACACTTATGGCCACAAGGAGGTTTAAAATCTCTCTCACATACTTGGCCGCATGAATGAGGCACAAGCCACGGATCTAAAGGTGGATCTTCCACTTTGCCACAGTAGCAATAGTACCTACTAGGTGTGTCAGATCGTTTGTATTCAAACCTACATTTTGGACTACAAAGAATGAAATTACTGAAGTTAATTTCAATTATAAAAGTGACATGAGGCAGAAATATAAATATACTTAATAACAGAGTATACACAATCAGTTTTATGTTAATGTAACCTCTGCTCCATCTTTATATTAGAAAGAAACAAGATTTTACTAAAATCAATTTCAACCATCTAGGAGAGCTCTGTCCAATAATTTCCTGAGATGATGGAAGTGTTCTATACCTGTCATGTCTAACACAGTGGCCATTAGCCACACATGGCTAGTGAGCACTTGAAATGTGGCTATTACATACAACTGAGGAAGAAACAATTTTCTATTTCATAATTTTTAAGAATTTAAATAACCATGTGTGGATAGTTGCTACCATATTAAACAACACATATCTAAAATACAGCTACAAAAGGAAGCAACATTAGCTTTCTACTAACAACCTGAACTTTATTCTTCAGATATTCATTCCAATTTTATAAAGTTCGATGTTTTAAAAGGTTGGTTGGGTGGTCTACAAATAAGCAAAATGTATTAGTAATAGCAAGAAGAGAGACATCGGTTATAGATAGGTAATACAGCAGCAAGAAACATGACTTAAAATCTAGAATTACGGGGAAAAATGTGTGAAAATAAACAAAGAATTTCGTACTTCTCAACATCTAATACAAAATATATATATTTCAAATGTACCTAGGTCAAAGAAAAGTTGAAATACTGTTGCACATTCTCTGCTAAAGCAGATTTTTACCTATCAAGATTAAAATAAAGCAGTTTTAGTCCTAGAAGCCAAACTAACATAATAAATATAGAAAATTTAATAAGATTGGATAATATACACCTGCAGTTTTTTGTTTATTTGTTTGTTTTCATTAAAATTAAAAAGAAAGGAAGAGAGAAAAAATGAAAACACAGTTTGGGAAACTCTGCCTACCCATGGTTATCTTTTTAAATAGATGAAATTAATTGGAATTAATTAAAATTCTCTTCTTGTTTCTTAATAATATAATATGAAGCATATTCCAAGTTTCTTGTGGGGAGCTGATTAAGATCCTTCCATGTTTGTTAATATACAGAGTAAATGCTCAGACAAATTTTAGACATTATTCATACTGAGAGAGGAAAAGAAATTGAAGAGGCTAAAGAAAATGGGAGGTGGGAGTGGAAAAGTAATTTTGTATATGTAAAAGTTTAATATAGATTATTAGAGAAAAAAGTTATGTTTTAGTTGTAACTTATAGTAAAAGAAAATTCCGTCACTAGTCTGGCTTTCTGTCTTTGGAAAATTGAAACTTGAGAAGAGAGTCACATGAAAGAGAAGAACAGAGAAATTTTTGATGTTTTCTTTATAAAAAGACGTTTCTGCATTTTAAAATATTTAACTCTTTTTACTTAGCAAATCTTCTAAATTATGGTAAAAGTTTGGATCATTAGTTCAAGCTGGAAGGAATGAAAGTGACTTACAACCCAGCTAAGGCTACAGACCGTGACTTTAAAGTGATACCAATTTACTTAAGTGTGGTGTTTTCTGTATGAAGAAACAGAGAAGGCAAATTATAGTGGTCCTGAAGGAATGTGAGGCTATTGCTTTACACCTGCAGTTTTGAGAGATTTTGAGGATAAAATCGGAAGCCATTGATCAAAATGTTAGAGGACAGTCTTGTACAATGTGATACCAATACATACTAAAAGGAGCTCCAGAGAGAAGTACCAGAATTTTGATGGATTCTAGTTCTAAAGAAATGAAAGTTCTTTAAAAAGGATTACTAAGGAGTTGTTTTGCAGGAGAAAAACAGAGTCTGAATTATTTATTAGTTAGCAAAAGGAACTAGTAGTTATACAAACTGGGGTGGCGGGGGGAGCCATTAGCAGGTCTCATATCTTCACAAACCAAATGACTAATTGAAGGCCAAGCATGGATACTGCAACTGCCAATAAAGCAACTGAGGAGCTACAATTTTCATTTATTTTACAACTAAACATTCCAACTAAATTAGAAAAAGTTACCAAGGCCAGGGATAATCTCTCTTTCCAAAATCATCATCCGTCAAAGGAGAAGATACCAGAAACTGGCTGTCTTTAGCCCACTTCTGGATACAGGGCATGTGAAATATACAGAAACATCCTGAACAACTCCAAACCTAAGACAAAGGTATCAGAAATTAACAAGTATGCAATGATTTTTCTTTGATAATTCCACAATACTTTAAAATAAGCACCACACTAAACTATTTCAAGAGCTACATAAGGATTAAGGAAAAAACTTTCCTTCCGGCATAACAGAAGAAATGTTCTTTATAAAAACTAATGTACATGTAGAACACTTTAAAGAAAAATAGTATTAATCATGCTGATTCATTCAGCTAGAAACAACTACTGCTAACGTTCTGCAGTCTCCAATTTTTTTGTATATATTTCATACTTTTAAAAAATGAGGTCATACTGTACTGATATAAAACTTTATAGCCTTTTCTTTTAACACAGTATAAGCATTTACCCTTATCAAGTAGGTTCATACAATATGATATTTATAGCTGTACAGTAGATATCATGTTGATTTGTTTACCATAATTTAACCAAGTTCAGGTTGTTGGAAATTTAAGATTTTTCCAATTATAAATAACACCACAAAAAAATCCTTAAACACAAATATGTACATACAATCTCTATGTTGCCCTACAGTTATATAAAACCTATTAGTCTAGCACTTAATGCTAAATTCTAAAAATTAGGTGAGCAAAAAACTTCAGTGTGTGTATATATACACACACACACACACAACAAACACACATATACAAAATTTAACAGCTTAAGGAATAACAGAAATTTTTTTTAACCAGCCAATACTTTGCTATAACTGACAAAAATCAGTTCACTTTTCATCATAACATTTTGCAGCTGTTCAATAAAATCAGACATGGAATATATTGCATAAGCCGGCAGGAGCACTGAAAAAAAGCCAACTTCTTAGACTGAGTTCCCCCCAAAGCAGTGCCTAAGAAAAGAACTGGGATGCATAAGTAAAAGGCCAAGATAGGGAAGAGGAAATACCAATAAACTGTATATTGCTGAGCTGACTATCGCTAAGGGCCAAAGTTCAGTCCTGCTAGGGATGCTCTGAAAAACCACGTAAAACATGCCTAGGACACCCCCAGCCCCAACCACTAACAAACAGGAGGCTAGGGCAGTCATCCCCCAGCTCCCTATGGTGGAATGCTGCCCCAACGGACATAACTCTGCTCTGCACTACACCCATTTCCTGGCTGAGTCAGTTCTCAAGGAGAAAGCACTGAGGTTGGAAAAAAAAAATTCACACACATAGCAAGTGTTTACAGTGAAACTGCATCCGCATGCAGAGAGCCTATTCCTCCACTGCAGCTGAAATCAGAGTAAGACAACCAGATGTGACTCAGGGCACCAAAGGCACCTGCGTCTGCTACACTATCCTTCCCAATATATTTTAAATTTCTGATTCACTCTACACGACCAATCCATTTCACATCTGACCTGTCTTTCTTTCTCTAGGCAACGCTGCTATAATAGCAGTGGATTAAGCTGAGGTCTAAATGGTGAGTGTATCATATTCAGTCATCACATCCCCTTAATTGCTTTATTAATGCCCTTTAAATGTATATATACATAACTTCACCATTAAGCCATAGCGTCTCTACGTACATGAGTTTTCTCTGAATCCATCTCACCCCATTAACCCTAGCCACTTTCCACACAAGAGAAGTTCACTAATAAACTGTAATTTTCATTGCTAGGTTTTACTTCCTTGAAGGCAGGGAGCATATCTATGTTATTTTAAACCTGCTGAAAGTAATGAAATATAGTTTACTTAATATTTCAGTATTTATGGGAATCTCTAAAGTACTGATACTAAAAATGCTTTATCAAATTGACATATGCATTGACACTGAAAATATCTGCTTCATTTATTTTAATAGTGCTAAAAATATTGATTGCTCATTTAGAGCTATTTTTCTTTTAATTAAAGATTCCCAAAAATTGAGTATCAATTCATAAAGAGAATTCTCAAATGAAGTATTCTTAAACAAAAATAAGCAAAAAGAATAATAAATGGTTACAAATTATAAATGCAAAATAAGATATTTGGGAGAGATAACAATAATTTAGATAAGGAGAAAAACTTACTGCTTGGTTTCTCTTCACTGAAGCAATACAAATTAAGCATGTCATAGCCCCTGCTTGAAAAGCTTCATTTACATACTGTTTTGTTCGCTCTAACTCACGAACATCTCCATCTTGAAATTTAAAAATTGAAAACTTCAGGTTAAGCAACATCTGAAAATAACACAAACTCACTAACAGCACCACATTATGTGAGGACTGTCTAGTAATACCAATTGCTCAAAATATAGCTGAAAAAATGAGAAGTTTAAGAAAAAAGCAACCAGTGAACTGCCAAGAGGTCACAAAGTCCATGCATTACATCTTATGTACTCGATTCAAAAACAGTTACCTTGACCTTCTCTCAGAGTATACTTGCTGTTACAGTCCTTAACAAATCTGGCGGGGGCAGAGTCACAGGCAACAGCAGCAAGATGTCAAGTAACAAGGGAAAGCATATCAAAAAGCAAAGTGAAAGGAACTGCAAAGTCAAAGCTCAGCAAAGCCACTGAGCCTAAATATAAGCATATGCGTATGAATGTGTAGGTGTGTAAAAGTCTATGTGTGTGTGTGTGTTTGACGCATAGCAATTTCTTAGTAAAAATCTGTTGAATGAAAAGATCCTGAGATCAATACAGTATAATAACCTTGTTTCATTAAATTATGCTATCTCTGCTAAAAAAGGAAGCATGACTTCTTAGATAAAAATTACTAGACTGTATTTCCTTTAAGCAACTATTAAGCATTTACTTGCTAGGCACTGTACTATTCATATTTCAGTAAGATTAAATAAGCTATTTTTACTTTCATTTTACAGATGAGAAAACTGAGGCACAGAACACTTAAGTAACTTCAGTATGACTCCAAAGTGAGCCCTCTTGACGACTATCTATGCCACAGCAAGGGTTGAATACAGGAAGGTCCAAGAAATAACAGCACGATGAAAGGCAGAAAAGCTACACAAAAGCACACACAACAACAAAAGGACAATAATCTGAGTCACTTTAGTGTAAGAGAAATAAACCTACAGGCCTTTAGTACAATAAAGATTGTTCAATAGAGGTTAACCGAGTCTCCAAGAAAAGTACACTAATAACATAAACTATCGTAAGTACAGAACTTCCCATGGCAACAAAATGGTACAAACCAAAATTTAAGTTACCAAAAAGAAAAATTAAATAAACAGGACACTTAGATAATTGTTTACTTTCTAAGATCATCCAAGTAAACACAACACTCACAAAAACTTGCTCTACCATAATATAAATGCAAGTATAATTTATATTATACAAAATATACATAAAATTACTCCAACTATAAAATATTATAAACTTATTAAAGACAATTGCTTTATTTTAAACAAATATCGAAGTTTGAAGAGATTCTTAAAGGCAGACTTAATAATCATATTCTGTGTACTTATTTTGCTTTCTGACACAGCTGGCTCTAACAAATGTATAACATTTTAAAATTTCATCTAATTTAACAGCTAACATGTAAAATAGAATATGAAAACAAGATGAACAGGCTTTAATAAAATAAAGTCTAATCTTATAAAATTTATGTAAGATTTCTTTGAAAAATGTGTTAAAATTTGGCTGCAACAATAAAGTATACTGCCCAAGATGTCACAACGGATAGCATGGCATTTGAAGTCATGCATAAAAAGATCACTCTGGCAACTGAAGAAAAATGAGTGTGAGGGAGGCCAAGACTGGAAACATGAAGTACCTGAAGTTAAGAGGCAGTTAACAGCAGATAAAGCAAAAAATGACCTCGAGCAAGTTAATGCGTCTGTCCCAGTTTTCTCATCTTTAAAATACTAACAATAGTAATAGTAATATCTACCTCACAGAGTTATTATGTGGATTTAATCCACATATTAAACAGCTGTAGGGGCCTGAATTAAGGTGATGATAGCATGTGGGGAGTGGTGGGATGAATTTAAGAAATCTAGGAAGTAAAACTCAGCAGGACTTGGTGACAATTAGATTGTGTTGCTTTGAAAAGTCGATGTTCAGAAGGAAAGAGTGCTGTGTTAGACGAGCTGTCTGACGGGCAGAGGGGAGGAGTAGTAGCGAATAAAACACACTCATGCGTGTATATGCCAACCCTGCTCCCAGATTTCTGGCTTAGGTAGGTGACTGGGAAAATTGTAGTATTAATAGAGATAAAGAGAACAAGAGAAGAAATAAGTTATCTTTCAACGTATGTTTGTGTTTCCATAGGCCAGCAAGACAGCAATACCCATCAGGAAGCTGACCATTCAAGTTTGAAATCTAAGAGATCGCAAAAGTATAAAGGCTGTGCTCAGACAGAAAGAATGAACTTCTCTGGTAAAGTTTTGGTATTCAATTCACTAATGTGAGATGGGAACCATCTCATGACCCTGGCATTTATCATTCTAAAGTTAAGTGATCAGATTTCCTTACTTTGGTAGAGGCAAAGTACAGAACACAAGGGAACGAAAATCAAAATATTTATGGATTTGACATAATACAGTATAAGAAAAATTGCCTTAACACTTTAAGATGAAAGCCACGTTAAAAATTAATAAAAGTGGGACTTCCCAGGTGGTGCAGTGGTTAAGAATCTGCCTGCCAATGCAGGGGACAAGGGTTCGAGCCCTGGTCCACGAAGATCCCACATGCCGCAGAGCAACTAAGCCCATGCGCCGCAACTACTGAGCCTGCGCTCTAGAGCCCGCGAGCCACAACTACTGAAGTCCACGTGCCACAATTACTGAAGCCCTCGCACCTAGGGCCCGTGCTCTGCAACAAGAGAAGCCACCGCAATGAGAAGCCCACGCACCGCAACAAGAGTAGCCCCCGCTCACTGCAACCAGAGAAAGCCCGCACGCAGCAACGAAAACCCAACACAGCCAATAATAAATAAATAAATTTTTCAAAAAATTAATAAAACTTACAAATGATAAAAGTTTTCTAAACACTAGGCAGAAATACTGAGTTATATCACTGAATTTCCTATTTAAAAATAAAATCTGTATCTAGAGTGGCTTCAGTGAGGTCTTCTTGAAGCAGGATACTTGAGGTTACTTTCTATGAAGTTCTCTAAAAGCAAGAAACCTCCTAACCTTAAGGTTCCTCTTTATCAATTTTTCCCTGGCTCAACCAGACTTCTTAGTCAAGCTTCCTAATCTTAATTCCTTGGCAGATATGGTAAATTCCTTGGAAACCTTTTTGATGATGTGTACCTATGCTCATGATGCCATCAATATACTCAGGCAACTAATACGGATAATGCATGCAAGAATGTTTCTAATGATGACTGTAAGCATAAAATGTGGAATGTGTAAGAGACTTACATTTAAAATAATCTACTTCTACACTTAGTCCCAAATCTTCACAGCGACATCACTTTGGCCGTCTCTCTCACAAACAAATGTGGCTTTGAGAGTAACCCAGATATATACAACATATAATGTGATTAAACACTTCAGACCTGAGAACACTTAAGATTTTTTTTACATATAAAAATCAGAAGTTGTAAGATATAAAATAAAGGAATTAAGTCAAGAAATGAAATTGACTTCAAGATACATTTAACATGATGACAAAGAGAATAATGAAGAATAGATTTAAAGGAGTATTCAAAGTCCTCAAGTGCAATCAAATCATCATTAGGAACAACCTGACCCCACTCATTGCACAGGGACCTTTGGCATCCCCCTCCCAGCATTCTAATGAAATGCCAATTAAACACAAAAGAGAACTTCTAAGGCTGTAAGAGACATTGCCATCCTATTTGCTTTATAGAAAGATTAGCGTTATACAACGTATAACTCAAATAGTAAAAGGTACAAAAATTCAACTCTACAACGCAAAAATGCTCATTCTTAAGATGCAAAACCTATTCCACATAGAGTAAAGGTGTCAGAAAAAGTCAGGGATGTATTTTCATTGATGTAAAAATGTCAAAATTGAAAAGATCATAATACAGTACCTGTCTGAGTAGTGTAAGTTATAAATGTATTAGCAACTATTTTTCCTCTTTTTCCTTCAAAATCCTCCTCTCCTTCTTCCTCAGATGAAGAGTTAAGGTGTTCTTCAACAAGTTTTTTGGCTGCAGCTTGATTAGCCTTCTTGATTTCCTCAAATTTCTTTTGAGACATCAGCTCTGCTTAAAAGAAAAAAAAATGAGTTTCATTTCTGCAAAACAATCTCTCAAAAAGCAAGGCATGATATACCAATACGTTATTAAAATATAGATTTAAAAGTCACCTTTGGCGCATTCTATTTCACTATCATCCATGAAAAAAGTATTTTCAAATTTCTTGTCACACGAGTAAAGAGAATACCACAATACAAACTTTCACTTTTGTTAAATATTCTGCTAAATGCCAACTAATTGCTCTCGAATGACTAACAAACCAATTTTTAAAATTATAAAGCTATGATAAAGTATCAAAAAACTGGTGATCAACCTCAAAACAGGATATTAACAAAATTAAAGTGAGATGTTTAAAAATTGAATGGTACACAGTGATTTTTAAAACATGGGAAACATACCCACTGGAAGCACATCAGAATCAGCAGAGGCAGGCGCTTTCTCAAACCATCCTCTTGCACACTATAACCCAGCCTGTCTTGGCCCACCAAAGACCTTGCACAAACAGTATTCACTGTCTACCCACTATGTTTACAATCTGCTTCTTAGAAAGCTCAAGGACTTTGTGTCTTTATTAAGATGTGGTCACAAAACGTATTTATTTAACATTAATCCCACACAAAATATTGCTAACATGGAAAATATGCTTCTTACAACAACTTCATTCCAAAAAGAAATGTTAAGTAAGTTTTGGATTAGTTCTTCTGCTATTCTGTTTAGCACTGTCTGTACTTCTTACTTGTTACTTGATTAAATAATAACACAAAAAGAATTAGATTACTTCACAGCACTTTCCCAATGAGACTTCAAACTCCTCAAGAGCAAGGACCATGAAAATTCTCTGCAAGCATTAAGTGTTAATAAACTCTTCTGGACAGCAACCATAGCTCAAGAAAGGAGCCACAACATACTGAACTGATCTTAATTCATTAGTGCCCATATTAGTGCCACTTTACGCTTGAAACCAATGAGCCACTACTAATACAAACTTTCTTATTTTAGGTGGTGTATTTGTACTTAATGATGTTTTATCTTTTATTTTCCTCGTGAAATGTTTTCCTTCTCGTACTGCAGCCAGCTTGGCTGGGGACTACTCAGTGTTTCATGTAAAACTGGAGGAAAATGTACAGTGCCCACATAGGAATCTTTGAGTACTTGGAGAAAAGTAATTGCTATAAGATATATGACTCAAAACGTTATGTACAATAAGATGATAAATGTCATTATGAGAAATGAGCACTTAAAAGACATTTTTTAAAACGCTGAATTAGACAGATATAATAAAAACATTCATAACCTGATCAATGGACCTACATAAGATCATCTCAAAGAAAGCTGACAAAGCAACCTTACCATATATTATTTCTTACGGTCAAATCTCAATTATCCAAGTTAAAGGATGCTTGCTTTTCTACTATCCACAAAATTCACAAAAGCTTACCAAAACTGTTCACAGTTCTCCCTCTCGCACACCTCACCACCACCACTATCATAAACTCAGTAACCAAGAGAATACCACTTACCTTTAAAATTAGCTTAGGAGACATTCAGGAGCTCAATTTGCTCCTCCCCGCAAAAAATATTTTGAAAAATACATTCCAAATACAACAATAAAATGATTTTAGGGATGATTCTCTTAGCCCCCTGAATTGTTCCATTAGTATGGACAACTTAGAATTGCGTGTGTGCTCCCAGGCTCCACTAAAACACTGCCTTGGATGAAGGATTATTGAAAGCTGGAGAAGGCCACACCAGATACATCCCAGAAAGGACATGAAATTTGTAACTAGGAACCGCAGTTGAAAAAAGTACCACAAGCTCAAGTGTTTACAGAACATAGATAATTAAAGTTACTAAACTAAGGCAATCAAATAAAAATGGAAAATGACAACTGGCCCCAGAAGTAGGAAACACAATGTCAAGTGGAAAGCCTAAACCCAATCTAAATAAGATTTCTGCACCTCAGCCCAGCCGACTGTTGCCACGCACAAAAATACCAATGCCACAATACCTTATCTTACAAGAAAAGTTGTTAACCAGATTTTTATGAGATTTTAAAAAGAAAAACCAAAAAACTGCTGGCAACCAATTCAGATTTAATGCATTGTGTTAACCAAACCAAACTATAGGCTAAATCAGCCCCCCCGGGCCACTGTCTGCAACTGGGGGTATTCAGTAGGCAAAAAAGAGTGAAGGGAAGAACATTGGACAGAGAAGTAACACTGATTAATATCAATTAAAGTGATGATGAAAGAGGTGTGATGGGAATCGGCCTAGAATGAGTAGCTGCCTGAAAGGTTTGAGAAGTGAGGCCAATAATAAACTCCCGAAGGAGAAGGAAAGAAATGGGTGCGAAGGCAGCTCTGACTAGCAAGTGCTTTAGTAGGTAGGCATCCAGGTGAGCCCGAGGACGGGAGCCATTCTCACCACTGGCCACGGAAGTCTGCGGCGCTTCAGATCCCGCGGGGCTGCGCCGGGCTGAGCTACCTGCAGCCGCAGGGGTTGCAGCTCCACCGGGAATGGGACCAAGGCCAGCAGTGCCCACCGACCCCTTCTCTCGCCCTCCTCCGGCGCCGCGAAGATGGACTCCATTTCCTGAGGAGGGGGCCGCAGTGGCCCGTCCTCGGGCTCGGCCTCGGCCGCTGGCCACCTGGCGCCAGGAAGCTTCCATCCCTGCAGAGGAAAGAAAAAAAAAGAGTGGAAGGAGCGTGAGCACGGTGGTACCAAGGCGGGGAAAAAGGACAGCGGGGGAAGCCGGTGTGAGAGGCGGAATGAGGACGGCCTCCGCGGGGTGGGGACTGGGTTTGAAAAGGTCGCGGCCCTGTCTCTCCCAGAGGACGAGTCCCCGCTGAGCCCGGGCTTTGGAGATGGATCGAAGAGGGAGAGGACTAGGCAGAGAAATGGACCGCGAATGAAGGAACATCCAGCGCCGAAGAAGGAGAACCGGGGAGGAGGAAAGTGCCTCCTCGGACTCAGGTGGAGCGCCGTGACGGGAGAACTGCAGACTGACCCGGCGGCTACCGCCGGGAACCAACTGCAGTAGCGAAGCCGGAGGAAAGAAAGCTACGTCCCCTTGCTGACGGCGCCCGCTTTCAACGACTACAGTTCCCAGAAGCCCCCGCCAACCGCTCGCAGAACGCGTGGCATCACTAGCCGCTTCCTCATCCGGGACCGTGTCTGTGGGCAAGGCTTCGGAACGCATGCGCTAACTGAAGCGGGCCTTCGGAAACTACAATTCCCGGCGTGCTTTGGGGCTCGGACGGGGTGGGCGCACAGAGAGGGCGCAAGGTGGAGCGGAGGTGTTCAACACCTAGAGGATTCCGCTTTTTCCGTGCGACTACCCCTAAACCCAGCTCGGTATCGGGAGGCTCTCTCAGGGGTCGTAATTGACTGCCCGCCATCTTTAGCCTCGCCTTCGGGCTTTCTCGTGGCAGGAAACTCTTCTCACAGAAGGGAAGAGGCACTTATAAAGAAGACGCTTCGGGGTCGGGGAAGAGGGAGGGAAAGCTGAGGGAGTGTTGCGGAAAAGTGGCTGGAGTGGAGAAAGTGCACTTCTGAATTGCAAAAGCAATGTAGAGGATAAATCTAACGGCATTATTATCATAGTCCTTTATAGTTAACAATATACTTTTCGTGAAGCAGGCCGATTTTTACCGTCACGACAGCTCTCTAAAGTAGCCTTTATTAAGGAAAGTAGTCGAGAGCCAGGTCTGGTCCTGATTCTTCTGACTTCGCTGTTTTCAATAAGAAATAAAGGGAGAGGAGGGAGTGGGAGAGAGTTCAAAAATTCGGGGCTGTATCTGGGATTGAGAAATACACTGATTGCTGTTTGGGAGTACACGGTCCTTTACAACCCTTCAACCTAATTAATTCCTCTACATTAATAATAAGTACCGTGCTTCCCTGGTGGCGCAGTGGTTGAGAGTCCGCCTGCCGATGCAGGCGGCGCGGGTTCGTGCCCCGGTCCAGGAAGATCCCACATGCTGCGGAGCCTGCGCGTCCGGAGCCTGTGCTCCGCAACGGGAGAAGCCACAACAGTGAGTAGGCCCACATACCGCAAAAAAATAAAATAAGTACCTAATATTTACATAGCATTTATTAAGTTCCAGCCACCATTCAAAGCGTTTTACATATATATGTATATTAACAATTAACAATGTGGTACTCACAATAATCCTGTTATCCCCATTTTACAGCTGAGAACACTGAAGCACAGACAGGTTAAGTAACTTGTCCTTGTTATAGCCAGGTATTATTACCAATTCCATTTTTTAAGTTAGGAAACAGAGACACAGAAAACTTTCTTATTCAGCATCCTAGCAGAGCCAGGATTGCAACTGAGCTGTGTGAATCTTGGACTATGCTCTTAAAAACGCCATACTACATTATTACTGTAAGAAGGTATTTAATGTTTACCTAGAAATTCCAGTTACTTTTAGAGGACCTAATCAGGCAAAAAGACTCACATAATCAGTTTTTCCCCTGCCATATTATACAATGATAATTGATAATCATAATAATTACTGTGGCATCAAAAAGAATGTTATGTGCTCTCTGAATGAGCAAACATTTATTATAGTATTATAGTAAAGTTTAGTAGTGGAGAGCTGATGTATATCATAATGTGGAAGCATATGTAAATTGAGAACACATTTCAAAAGCTACCATTGCTGTAATTTTCACTTTGAAACTTCAGATAACATTTGAGGAAAACAAGGGTTCTTTCTGTTTGTCAAAAGGGAACATGAGAAATATATGAAGCTGATAAATATATAATTAAGATTATAAACATTGAGAAATATAATTGTATAGTTCTAATTAATCTTAATTCTTAAAAATACTACCCTCAAGAATAGCTAAAAACAAAAGACTGGACAACTGTTGGCAACTGGAACTCTCATACTGGTGGGAGTGGAAATTGGTTCAAACACTTTCGAAAAATGTTCAGCAGTATCTATTAAAGCTAAACAGGACTTACTACTAAAGCATGGGACCAAGCAGTTCCACTTCTGAATATATACTGAAAGACATGAGTGCATAGCTCCACAAAAACTCATGTTTATAGCAGCTTTAGTCATAATAGCCAAAAACTAGGAATAACCCTCATGTCTATCAACAGAATTTAAAAATAAATTGTGGTATATGCATATAACGGAATGCTATGCCAAAAAAAAAAAAAAATACTGATACGTGTAGCAAGATGGGTGAATCTCAAAAGATATCATGTTGAACAAAAGAGGCCAGACGCAACAGAGTACAGTAGGTCCCCTACTTATGAACCTTCAAGTTGCGAGCTTTCAAAGATGCAAATGTCTGTTCGCATGTCCGATCACATAAGTTAGTTCACATGTCTGGTGTACACTGTCACATGTGTGCATTGTTTACAAGTGGTTGTGCTTTTGTGTACTTTACTATACAGTACTGCATAGAGTACAGTGGTACGGTATCTTTATTTCAAGCCCAGAATGTCCAGAAGCAAGAGTAAAAGCAGTGATGATGTAGCTTGTACTGCTAAGAAGCGCCAGGAATTGGAGGCCCAGAGAAAGGACGAAGAGAGACAAGAAGAAGAAGAAGTAACTGAAGAACCAAAGAGATTCACAACGCAGGAAATGGCAAGGGGATTTTCTTTATTTGAAGAGGCACTTAGTTTTTGAGGCACAGGACAAGAACATAGAACGGTACACGAAGGTTGCAGCAACCCTTCAGAATGCAATCCCGTGTCATCTATGAAGAGAAAAAAAGAGCTACTACCCAGACATCACTGGATCATTTTTTCAAGAGGGTAAATAGAATGAATCCAGCAAGGGACCAGAACCTGTGCCATCAACGTCAGGCGTGAGTGAAATTGCAGCTTGCCCTCTGTCTCTTATTGCTGATGATCCTTCAGCTCTACCATCTCCCACCTCCTCTCCCTCCTCCAGTCAGTAGCTCTTCTTACCTGTTCACTCGATGTCACCCCCTCTATGCCAGCTGTTATACTGCACTACTGTACTTTTCAAGGTACTGTACTGTAAGATTTAAAATGTTTTATTTTTTGTATTTTTTTATGTATTATTTGTGTGAAAAGTATTATAAACCTATTGCAGTACAGTACTGTATAGCAGACTGTGTTAGTTGGGTACCTAGGTTAACTTTGCTGGGCTTATGAATAAATTGGACTTTGAACGTGCTTTCAGGAAGGAAGTTGTTCATATGTAGGGGACTTATTATACCTACTTGTGAATCCAATTTCATGAAGTTCCTGAACAAGTAAAAGAAGCCAGATTAGTGCCTATTTCTGGTAGGGGTGGGAGGATTTTAACTGGGAAGAGCAATAAGGTATCCTCCTAAGTGGTGGAAAAATTCTATCTTGATCTAGGTAGTAGTTTCACTTATGTGTACACATGTAAAAACTCAAAAAATTATACATTTATGATTTGTGCAATTTACTGTATGAATGATACACATCAATTTTTTTTTTTTTTTTTTTTTTTTTGCGGTACGTAGGCCTCTCACTGTCGTGGCCTCTCCCGTTGTGGAGCACAGGCTCCGGACGCGCAGGCTCAAGTGGCCATGGCTCACGGGCGGCATGTGGGATCTTCCTGGACCGGGGCACAAACCCGTGTCCCCTGCATTGGCAGGCAGACTGTCAACCACTGTGCCACCAGGGAAGCCCCACATCAATTTTTTAAAAGAATTATGAAATTAAAGATAATACAAATAGATGGAGAGATATACCATGTTCTTGGATTGGAAGAATCAACATTGTGAAAATGACTCTACTACCCAAAGCAATCTATAGATTCAATGCAATCCCTATCAAACTACCACTGGCATTTTTCACAGAACTAGAACAAAAAATTTCGCAATTTGTATGGAAAAACAAAAGACCCCGAATAGCCAAAGCAATCTTGAGAACGAAAAAAGGAGCTGGAGGAATCAGGCTCCCTGACTTCAGACTATACTACAAAGCTCCAGTAATCAAGACAGTATGGTACTGGCACAAAAACAGAAAGATAGATCAATGGAACAGGATAGAAAGCCCAGAGATAAACCCACGCACATTTGGACACCTTATCTTTGATAAAGGTGGCAGGAATGTACAGTGGAGAAAGGACAGCCTCTTCAATAAGTGGTGCTGGGAAAATTGGACAGATACATGTAAAAGTATGAGATTAGATCACTCCCTAACACCATACACAAAAATAAGCTCAAAATGGATTAAAGACCTAAATGTAAGGCCAGAAACTACCAAACTCTTAGAGGAAAACATAGGCAGAACACTCTATGACATAAATCACAGCAAGATCCTTTCTGACCCACCTCCTAGAGTAATGGAAATAAAAACAAAAATAAACAAAAGGGACCTAATGAAACTTCAAAGCTTTTGCACAGCAAAGGAAACCATAATCAAGACCAAAAGACAACCCTCAGAATGGGAGAAAATATTTGCAAATG
>NW_021703777.1:66542242-66550461 GCF_005190385.1 Monodon monoceros | reverse complement strand
GAAATTGAGCTATTTGTAATGAGGTGGATAGACCTAGAGTCTGTCATACAGAGTGAAGTAAGTCAGAAAGAAACAGACAAATACCGTATGCTAACACATATATATGGAATTTAAAAAGAAAAAAAATATCATGAAGAACCTAGGGGTAAGACAGGAATAAAGACACAGACCTACTGGAGAACGGACTTGAGGATATGGGGAGGGGGAAGGGTGAGCTGTGACAGGGCGAGAGAGAGTCATGGACATATACACACTAACAAACGTAAGGTAGATAGCTAGTGGGAAGCAGCCTCATGGCACAGGGATATCGGCTCGGTGCTTTGTGACCGCCTGGAGGGGTGGGATAGGGAGGATGGGAGGGAGGGAGACGCAAGAGGGAAGAGATATGGGAACATATGTATATGTATAACTGATTCACTTTGTTATAAAGCAGAAACTAACACACCATTGTAAAGCAATTATACCCCAATAAAGATGTTTAAAAAAAAGAATTATGAAATAAAACATAGAAAAAATAAGACATCTGAATACCTTTATTGTCCAGTGATTTAAATAACTGTGGTTTAATTGTATTTATTCATCCATTACTGACATGTCTTCCTTTTTTTTTTTATTGGAGTAAAATTGCTTTACAATATTGTGTTAGTTTCTGTTGTACAATGGAGTGAATCAGCTATATGTATACCTATATCCCCTCCCTCTTGGACCTCCCTTCTCCCCTTCCGCCTGCCCATCTAGGTCATCACTGAGCACCAAGCTGAGCTCCCTGTGTTATACAGCAGGTTCCCACTAGCTATCTATTTTACACATGGTAGTGTGTTTATGTCAAACCTGATCTCCCAGTTTGTCCCACCCTCCCTTTCCCCCCAGCCGTGTCCACATGTCCATTCTCTACATCTACGTCTCTATTCTTGCCTTACACCTCACACTGGTCAGAATGACCATCATCAAAAAATCTACAAACAATAAATGCTGGAGAGGATATGGAGAAAAGGGAACCCTCTTGCACTGTTGGTGGGAATGTAAATTGATACAGCCACTATGGAGAACAGCATGGAGGTTCCTTAAAAAGCTAAAAATAGAACTACCATACGACCCAGCAATCCCACTACTGGGCATATACCCTGAGAAAACCATAATTCAAAAGGACACAAGTACCCCAATATTTATTGTAGCACTATTTACGGAAACAACCTAAATGTCCAATGATAGATGAATGGATAAAGAAGATGTGGTACATATATACAATGGAATATTACTCAGCCATAAAAAGGAACAAAATTGGGTCATTTATAGAAATGTGGATGGACGTAGAGTCTGACATGTCTTCCTGATATGGATTCTTTTTGCCAGTGTATCCATACATGGCTCCCTAAAAACATTTACCTTTGACAGATACATCTATACTTAGGTAAACATGGTGCCAGTTATCAATATATTGCCCCTCAACTCCAATTCACCCTTCAATATATGCTCTGGGACAGAGGACAGAACTCCTTTAAACATCTCCACAGAGAGCACAATGTTAAGTTTTCTCAGCAGAGAGTACTGGAGAGGCATTGGAGGAGGGAAGATGATCTCCTGTTATTTCCTGCTGCTGTACAGCGGAGTCAGCAACCTTGCAGCCTTTGCCTGGCCTGGAGATAAACTTCCGAGCAGCCCTCTCAACATGGAAACTGACCCCAGGCTCTTCTGCTCACACTGGTACCCTGAGTCACTGCTCACTTTGCAGCTGACACCCCCCTCCCAATACCTGCCACCCTCCCAGTGCAGACCCAGATACAGCACACCTGTGCCTTGGCTCCCATTCCCTCTGCAAGCTCACCCCCACTGGTTCCTGATCACCTGCACTCCAGAGGAGAACAGCTGTGGCCAGGACAAACCAGCAAGCTTCTCTGCTATCCAGTGGGCTGAATTACACCTTCTCCAATAATATCTGAACCAGCCTTGGGGAGGGGGACCCTTTTAAGTTTGTCCTTCTTTGGGTATTCTCCCTGAGCCCTAGAATACCATACACAGTTTCCTTCTAGTCATTCTTTTATCAGGACTCGATAATTCTTTATATTAAACTTAACCCACTGTGTGGTTCCTATTCTTGATTGGACCCAGACTGATACAAGCACTGTATACATTTTATATCAGTTTTACTTGACATACTGGATATGACCCAATCAAACTGACAGCAAAAAAAAAGAAGAAAAAGAAAAAACTGTTAAGAAGGAAATAAAGGGAAAAAGTGTTAAGAAGGAAATAAAGGATACAACATAAAGTGCAAAATATACCAGCTAAAATAAGAAAGATGTTCCGCCATATGTGGGGCAGAAGAGAATTAGAAAAATTAAATAAGTGGGTTGATTTTTCTAGGTTAAATGCAAGTAACTTTAGAGGGCTGATTCTTTTTTGCTTTACTTATTAATACTCAGAATTGAGTGATAAAAATAGTATTGTATAATATCAATTTCATGAAAATAAAATAATAATTTTTTAAACTGGGCTATCACTTACTTTTCCTAGGAAAACCGTCAGAGACAAAAATCAACCAAACATTTATTCATATTTAATGTAAACTATTTTCAAATATTCAGCTAAATAACCTTTCCATCAATCAATAATTGAGTCTGGCAGTTATCCAATACTGTCAGGCATTGCATATTTGTACTCAGAGATGGGAAGGGTTCACTATAAATAAAGAACCAGGATAGGAATGAAAAGGCTCACTGAGATGCTGAGAACTGAGAAAACTATTAAGGGCAGGGTAAGATGTGGATGGGATGGAAAGAAGCACTCCACGTGGTAGGGACGGCATGAGTCAAGGTTTAGAAGTGAAAATAAACATGGCACATGTTTGAACCAGAAAGGAGAAAATTCTATTGAATTCCCAGGGAAAGGTGACAAATAGGGCTGGAGAGCACCTTGAAAACAGAAGTAAAAAATTTTGGTTTCAATGTTGACAGTAAGTAGCCACTATAAGGTTCAAGAGAAGGAAGATGACAGTATAAAAGGAAGATTTTTCAGGAAAACTAATGTAGAAATAATAGGAAAATTTGAGCTGGGAAGGGCCTTGTGAGAGAATGGTTGCATAGAATTAAATCGTAGTTGATATGACTCTCAGTTTACAAACTCAGATGTGCAAATTATCACGTTAACCATCATCTTTCAATCACCTTAATTTGAACTCTGAGTTTGATCTCCTCAGGATTGGTTGGAAAATGCACTTACTACTTCACTCAACAGACATGTATAAAGTACCTTTTATGCCCCAGACATTTTCTACATACTGGAAATAGAGCAATAAATGAAATAAATTACCTGTCCACATGGAACTTACATTTGAGTGGAGCAGACAGATGACAAACAAGTAAACAAATTAAGGTATAATATCAAATTGTGATCTGTGCAGGGAGATAAGGTGGAGAGGGTTTCAAGCTAGATTGGGTAAACAAGGTGACATTTGAGCAGAGACCTGAATAAAGGTCCAACATCCATTGGATACTGGTGAGCTTCCCAGGAAGAGGAAAAGGAAACTACAAGGACCCAGAAAAGGGAGCATACTTGGCATGTTTAAGGACAAGCAAGGAGGCCAACTGAATGAGACTGAGGAGGCAGAGGAGCAGTAGGAAACCAAATCAGAGAGGTAATCAGGGGTCATTTAATATAGGGCTATGGTGAGGATTTGGGATTCAATTGTAAGCAAGCTGAGGCAAGGAAGTGACATGATCTGACGTTGCTTTTAAAAGATCAGAGTGATGGGCTTCCCTGGTGGTGCAGTGGTTGAGAGTCCGCCTGCCGATGCAGGAGACACTGGTTCGTGCCCCTGTCTGGGAAGATCCCACATGCCGCGGAGCAGCTGGGCCCGTGAGCCACGGCCGCTGAGCCTGTGCGTCCGGAGCCTGTGCTCCGCAATGGGAGAGGCCACAACAGTGAGAGGCCCGCGTACCGAAAAAAAAAAAAAAAAAAAAAAAAAAATCACAGTGGTAGCTCTGTGGAAATGGACTACTGGGGAAAAGGGAGCAACAGTGGCATTAGAGATCAGTTAACATGGTGTGTCGCAGTCCAGGTGAAAGATGGTGGTTTGAATGAGCATTGGATGTGGTGACTTATAGCCAGATTCAGGATATATTTTGAAAGTTGAGCTGACAACATTCACTGGCAAATTAGATAGCAGGTGTGAAATTCAGAGTCAAGAAAAGACAACTCGAAGTTTTTCACCTGAGGAACGGAGTCAATGGCAGTGCCCTTTTCTGAAATAGGGAATATTAGAGCAGGAACAAATTTGAGAAACAAGTCATGAATTCTGCTTAGCGCACATCAAGTCTTCACTAGAAGTCAACTCTCCTGTTTCTCTCTATGTACAACAACACTTCTGACACCAGATGTGTGGGTTTTTCCACACAAAATAATTATTCAATTCTCTGTGGATATCAACTGAGTGTCCTACACTTAACCCAGTTCTGATACTAGCTGCCTGGAGAGTGCAGACCCCACAGGTTAAGTGCTCAGTTCCACAAGACTGCCCTCCTCACTTCACATGGCAGTCACAAGTCCTACTATTGCCACTTGTACTTCTGACCAACCAGCTATAAACCACAGGTCCCCATTACCCCCTCCTCATGTTCAATAATTTGCCAGAATGGCTTACAGAATCCAGGGACACACTTTACTCACTATTACTGATTTACTATAAATGATACAATTCAGGAACAGCCTAGTGGAAGAGATATATAGGACAAGGTATGTGGGAAGAGGCACAGAGCTTCCGTGCCTTCTCTGGGAGCACCACCCTCCCAGTACCTCAATGTGTTCACAAACCTGGAAGCTCTCTGAACCCCCTGGCTTAGGGGTTTTTTTTTGAGGCTTCATTACATAGACCCGTTGATTAAATCATTGGAATTAGTGATTAATTCAACCTTCAGCCCATTTTTCCCTTCCCAGAAAGTCAGGGGGTAGGGCTGAAAGTTCCAACTCTCTAATCTCACAGTTGATTCCCCTGGAAACCAGCCCCTCACCCTTAGGAACTTTCCAAAAGTCACCTCATTAACATGAACCCAGGCATGGTTGAATAACAAAAGATACTCCTTTCAAGTTTCTCACTCCAGAGCTGTTTCAGGAGTCTGTGACAAAAACCAAGTATAACAAAAGATGCTCCTAAAGCTCATATCACTTAGGAAACTACAAGGGTTTTAGGAGTTCAGCCCAGCAGCCAGGGACAAATACCAAAATATATATTTCTTATTATATCACATTCGCCAAAGAGATATCAAGTCTCTAGTTGGATATGCAAGTCTGGAGTTTAGAGCAGAGGCTGGAGATTTGGGAGTCTTCAGCATACAGATGTTATAAAGTGCCAGAGGATATATGAGCTCACTTAGGGTGTGAATTTCGTTTAAAGATTCAGTGAGGAGGGGAACAAAAAGACATGGAAGTTCAGTCAGAAAAGTGACTGAGGGCTTCCCTGGTGGCGCAGTGGTTGAGAGTCCTCCTGCCGATGCAGGGGACACGGGTTCGTGCCCCGGTCCGGGAAGATCACACGTGCCGCAGAGCGGCTGGGCCCGTGAGCCATGGCCGCTGAGCCTGCGCGTCCGGAGCCTGTGCTCCGCAACCGGAGAGGCCGCAACAGTGAGAGGCCCGCGTACCGCAAAAAAACCCAACCAAACAACCAAACAAAAAACCTAACTAAAAATAGAGTTACCATGGGAACTAGCAATCCCACTCCTGGGCATATATCCAGAGAAAACTCTTAATTTGCAAAGATACATGCACCCCAATGTTCTTAGCAGCACTATTTACATTAGCTAAGAAGCAACCTAAATGTCCATCAACAGATGAATGGATAAAGAAGCTATGGTATATATATACAATGGAATATTACTCAGTCATAAGGAAAGAATAAAATAATGCCATTTGTAGCAACATGGCTGGGCCTAAGATTATCATACTAAGTGAAGTAAATCAGGAAGACAAAGAAAAATACCGTATCACTTATATGTGGAATCTAAAATACGATACAAGTGAACTTATTTGCCAAACAGAAAGACTCACAGACAGAAACAAGCTTATGGTTACCAAAGGGGAAGTGGGGGGTGGTATCAGAAAACATGGTGAATTAGTTAATGGGAAGTCTTTCCATTCTCTTAATAATCATCAAGATTTCTTTGTTTGTTTAAGCATATTTCTCTCAGCCTTTGTCTTTCTGGACTGGAGTCCCATAATCTGCTCCCCCCACCTCTGGACCATTCATTCACATGTGGCAACGCTTAACTCCCCTTTGGTCATTCTCTAGACCCCATCCACCTCTGATAAAATATATTCAGTTCACTAAACAGGAGTGCATACCATTTTCTAAGTTCAGATGCCCCATGATTTTCTACAAAGGCAAGAATATGTTTCTTCTTAAAACTTCCTAATTAAATCCAGGCTTTTTTGATCTTTTTATAATTCCCCACTGGGAACATTACTAGCTGCAAAAGTCCTTATGTAAGCCTTTATTGCATTTGATTGCTTAGAGCCAATCATTTTTAAATTATAATTTTAATTATTTTACCCCAAATGTACTCCAGTAGAACTTAACCCTACTGAAGCTCATCCACTGGTTTTAAGATTTTGTTTAATTAAACATATTAAATGTGACCAGTCCCATCAGAGTTAATACCCAGAGAATCTATTTATCCTCACCATTTATTGTATGATATCTGTTCCAAGTCTCACATACAACTCAAAAGATAATAATGCTAATCATTGTTATAACTTTTTTAAAGTTTAAATAAGTGATATGTACTGATTTCCTTTTGTTCACAAATCTATTTACAGCTCAAATAGATTATTCAGTTATGGATTCCTGTTTGAGAGGCTCACATAATTTAAAAAGAGTGATTTTAATTGGGTTCAGGGAGCAAATTCTCAATCCACATTGCCGGTATCCATGGCATACTATATTTGATTGCAAATAAGTGTTTGAAATATGGTTAATGTATATTATGTATTTCTCTCTCTCTGTGTGTGTGTGTGTGTGTGTGTGTGTGTGTGTGTGTGTGTGAGATTTATTTTTGGCCACACTCTCTGAGCTGCAAAAAAGCACTGGCTTTCTGGTTTGGTGTTCAGGCCAACAGAGCAGGCTACCTATCTCAAGGTAAAAAATAGAAACGAGACTAGGTCAGTGGTGTTAAATCAAGAGGTTTATATTAAAAGATTTAGCACTAAAATCTAAATAAAGAATTTCTTAAAAAAAAAAAAAGACATCCATTATCTCAGTTCATTAGAAAACAACTCTCATTTTTCTACCACTGAAGAGTCTTGTCACTTTTTAACCAATGAATTTCAAATGCCCAATTGTTTTAGACATGAAAATAAAAGGAATATAATCAAGGTAAATTTCATGTTACTTTACTGTAGTATGCTTCTTTGGTAATTTTATATATTTTGTGCTCTTTGGGCATTTTGAAATTATATCTGAACGGAGTAATGGAAATACCCGTAATGCATATCTATTAATTATCAGTAGTTTTAGCAAACTAAGGAACTAGGGAGAGTGACCTCTTACACTCAAAAATGAGTGGAAAAAAATTACATTCCTATCCTGGAGCCCCCCTGATAATGGTAGACAAATGTTGATCCTTCGAGTGCCTTGGGTGGTTATTCTGTCACTCTTTCTGCCAAGAGTGAACAATGAGGCCACTGGGGGATATCAGAGAACACCATGGACTTTGGTGCCACCAGGATACCTGTGCTTCTCAGCATCATGGATCTTTATGACAAACCCAGGAAGCAGGCTCCCTGCTCTCTGAAGAACTAACTCAAGTAGCTTCTTGGACCAAGTCCAAATGGCTGAAGCTCAGCCCAGATGAAACAAAAAGGCACCTAAGTGAAAAGAGGAGAAATTGGAAATCTGATAAGAAATCCAACATCAATTCTTTTTAAGGGCCAACATTGTCAGGCTGGTGAATAATTTTGTGGTAAATTGCTCTTTTCAGAATCTCAAAGGAATGCATTTGTGAAAAATGCATTCTTTCACCTCTAACTCATCAGGAAACCAAGAGCCAGACATGAAATGTAATTCTAGAAAGTATTGTCTCAAAGTTACTTAATATGCACTCTGACCGAAAGTGGAAACATACAGATAACAAGCATGTTATCGCCAAGTAGAGCCCCATAAAGCACTCAGCTTGGTCTGTGTAGAAAGCAATCAAGTACAACCTCATAGTGAAGTAAACACTGAACCAAGG